>NW_019385494.1:92325-167258 GCF_000671375.1 Centruroides sculpturatus | reverse complement strand
AAAAAAATTAATATAGCATTTTTAAATTTTATTTATCTATTTATAAATAAAAAAACTTTTTTGTATAAAAGTAATTCAGTTTTTTTTGTGGAGTTAGTAAAATTTATTGTCATTACTGTTTCTGAAATAATGTATTGTACCTTGACAATTATAATAAATTTAAATTCTAGAGTTTTGTTAAATATAATAAGTTTTACAAATAATTGTTCAATTATATCTCACATTTTAAAATATGAGATATAATTGAACAATTATTTGTAAAACTTAGAATTAACAAAAATATATATATATAATAAGTTATATATTGATAGTAATTAAAAAATTTATTTTTTATGTAGATGATCAATCTTGTAGATTTTAAACATAAATAAAATTTTTTGATCTTATAAAATGTTATTGTCATTTAAATGTTTAAATATTAGCATATTATTAGATATGCAGTATTTTAAAAATAGTAATTGCTAGACATTCAAAAACATTTAAAATTTTTGATATATTTATTTAAAATTAAAATTATCAACTATTAAATAAAATTAATTATTATTATAATAATTATTAAAATTATTAAGTATTTAACTACATTTTACTTTAGTAAAATATAGTTAAATAAACTGATGGCCGTTAAAATTGCTACACCATGAAGATAGAACACAACAAATGTGAAATTTGCATGAAAGGTATACAACATGCTGGGTGCTATGTATCTCAAGGTTACTTGTCAATCTAATCATGTCTTCATTGTACACGTATAGTATAATACTCCCATTATACTGTATGTGTACAATAAACATGATTCTGCTATTTGCTTTTCTTCCTGGTATAGCAATTTTAATGGCCAGCAGTTTCTTGGTTTTGATAAAATAATCTATTTTTATTCTTTTATAAATATACTTATTTATGTTTATATCATAATATAAATTTTATTTAATATCAGGTGTAAACATATAATACAGTAGAGCGTCGATTTTCCAAATCAATTGGGGACTGGGGTTGTCCAGATAACTGATATTTCGGATAACTGATTTATGTACAAAAAAATAGTTTAATGTATCTGATGTCGAAATTTTTATCCGTTGCGTGTCGCTTCGCGTTGAATTTTCGTCGATGTTAAGCCTAACAAAGACTATTGTATTGTTAAAAATTATTTTTTTATTTTGCACAAACAAAATAAATATATTTAAAAATATAAAAATAATAAAAAATTATACTTCAAATGTTAATTTAGTATCAAAAACGTAAAATATTTGAGTAACCCAAGACATAGCCAAAGATTGAAGCGCCACAGCACTGGCGAAAATTTAAATTTGCCGACTGGGATTCTTTCGGATGATTGACTTTCAGAAAATCGACGCTCTACTGTATTAACAATTACATATATAATAGAAACATTACAGTATTTTACTATGTACTGTATAAAAAAACAAGACTAAGTTGTAATTAGTTAAAGATTAATTCAAAATAGCTGTGCATTATAATTTCAATTAATAATAGAGTTGATTATATCTATTCTTTATCAAATATTATCTAAATATTAAATGAAAAGAATCAAAATTAAATTGATTTATAGAAAAATCAGTTACAGATGTTATTGCAGGAATAGTTAATTATATAATGGTGCTTGCAAATTTAAAAAGTTTTACATAGAATATATTTGAAATATATAATTGATATCCATGAAAATGACTTTTGTAACATTTATTAGAAGTTTTGTGTAAAAGTTGCTTAATATTCAATCAGACTTTTAATGCACTATATTGTATAAAAAAAATTATTGTTAATGCAATGCAAATTTAACAATTGAATATACCATTAAGAATACTTTTCTGATTGTAGGTAGTTTTTTTTTTTTTTATCAGTGATAAATGAGCCATTTCCATTTTCTTTTGTTTGTAGTAAATGAATTCTATTATAATTTAGATTATGAATGAAAAGATTAGTGAATCTTTTCAATTAAGTATGGAAAGATCATACATTGTATACTAAAAATAAACACTAAGTGACCGATTTTCTTTGAGTGAATGATTGATGATTGCTGTTTCTTTGTTTTACTATAATATATGACTTCCTTTTGTCTGTTTTATTACAATAATTATAACAATGTATATTGAAGTTGATCTGATGTAGTTAGATATGCTGTTTAAGAAACAACTTTATGATGTTTTTAAATAACATTTCAATTATGTTTGACAACATTCATATTTAAATTTGTTGATTAACATTAATATATATATATATATTAAAGTCAAAATTTACATACAGTATATATTGTTTAATGCAAAAAATATGAATAAAAAGTATTTCTATTGGTCTAATAGAAATTTCAAATTTATTTTTAATGAAGTTTTTAAATGATTAAATACTTTCATTTATGTTGGAAATGAAATTATAGAAGCAAATATAAAAGAATATTCCTAGTTTATAAATGCAGATACTGTGGATTTTATTTTGTTCATATAAATAATAAACAATTTATAAATAGTTTGCTTTTTAATCTAATTTTAAACATAATTTTTCATAATACATAAAAGTTATTAAATGTTTGGAATGACATTTATTTAATCTATTATTTAATATTATAAAATTTTGTTCTATATTGTTTGTACCTGATGATGTCTATTTCGTATAGACGAAAATGTTAGTAAATTTTTCTTTTCATAGTGATGGTGTTGGTTTTGTGCGTGGTATATTTATAAAATATTAAATAAAGTGTATTTTGATGTGAATTTCTCAAGGTATGGTGAATCATTTATTGAGTAATATAATTTATTTGTTTTTTTGAAAAATAGATTAAAAAATATTTTAATATTTTCTAAATGAATAATATCAGAGAAATTAAATTATTCAGAAGTATAAAATACAGTGGGTGATTGGTTAATGAACAGATCGGTTAACGAACAAATTGGATAACGAATACTTTCACGAAAGATTTTTATGATCGGACAATGAACACATGTTCGGATAACGAACACTTCACTGAACAAACACAAGAAGAAGCAACATAAAATAACGAATACCGATTGTTCTTCCTTTGTTTTCGAGCAACAGTTCGAAACTTTTCAGAGCGTGGGAGACGTCGACATCAACATTCTACCCAGTATAGCCTACACTGATCGAATAGTATTCCCCCGAACTTTGAAACTCTCCCTTGTAATTCCAGCCTTTTATATTTCTGACAGAAACAATTCTTTTACGTTTTCTTTTGAAAATGCAGATTTATGCTGATATCTACTATTAAAGATCTTTTGAAGAAGTGGGAGGATGTTGGAACAATGGTCTTAAAATGGCATCCAAACCAGATTGAGGTTAATAGGCTTAGGGATCTGTACAATTACAATGTGATTAATTACTTCTGAAAAATCCTGAAGAAAAGAGAAAAACAATCGATGTTAGACGGATTCTTAAACACCTACAAATGGAAAAAACATGACTAATAAAAATGCAAGACTGTGTATATACATATTTTTATTATTACATATGAATAAATGTAGTAAGAAAGTATATATTTTTTATTTTTTGAGGGTCTCCAGAACGAATTAATCAAATTTTCATAGAAACCTATGGTAAATCGATAATTGGTTAACAAACAATTCGGATAGCAAACAAAGTCTTGGAACGGATTATGTTCGTTAACTGATCACCAACTGTATATACAAATTAAAATCTATTCATAATTGGTATTTTAAATCAGTTATGTATTTTGCAAAAGTTTTTGGATTTATTTTTTCAGATCAGTCAGTCAATACTTTTGAGATAAATACATTGGTGCCTTGTATAATGTACTTAATCAATTCCAGGTGCATGTCCGTTAAGTGAAAAGTATGTTATACAAAATGCATTTTCCCATAGAAATACATGTTAAAACATATAATTCGTTCCACAGCATAAAATAACCATGCTGTACCATTAAAAAAAATGAAAATGGAGCAGTCACCAATTATGCCGGGTAGTCAGATGTTGTGAGGAGGAGGTGGAGGAACACTTTCTTTACACATTCATACAGATATAGACTTTTTACACATTGCAGCAGGTCTCTTTTTATTGTTTTTTAATTGGAGTCAGATTCAGGAGAGGCTACCGGAGCTTGCAGGGTCATCTCCTCTTGTTCCATGCTTTGTTTTTTGGCAGCTTGTTTCTTGAAAAACATGTCCAAGGTGGTCTGTTTCTCTCTCTTCTTCAACACCTGTCAGAAATGACAGGCAAGGGTGTCATTGTAGAGATCATTGATCCTGTTGGCCTCAGCTCTGTTTGGATAATGAGTGTTGGTAAACAGCTTAACCTCTCCCCATTTGACAAGGAAGTTTTTGTCAACTTTCACTTCTTCTGATGATGTCTTGCTTTGTTTCAATTGAAATCACTTTTCTGTTTTTTTTAGAAGCCATGATTTGCACAACACTTGAATAAATGTAAATACTTTGCACTGAGGTGATGTATGTAATAAACAAGGGAGCAAGCCGAATCCCAACGGGAGCTCTGTACTTCAGATATAGTAATAATATATTCTAATAATACTAATATATTATAAAAATAGCAGATTGTCATTGGCAATGGCAAAAGAGTGGAAACATCATTCGCACTTGTTTGCAGAAAGACCGTTGTTCGCCTCACATAACTGACGAACGGAAAGTCCGTTGTTCGCAGCCAGTCTGTTGCTTGAGTCACGTAACAGTTAAATAGAAAGTCCGTTGTTCGCAGCATCGTTATTTGAAGGTGTACATTATACGAGGCACTATTGTAATCAAAACAAGCCTTATTTAGATTTGAAGATCTTTAAAGATAAAGATTATGGATTTTGAAATTCAGTAGCTTTCGTAATTTGTAGAATTAAGCATTTTGTAAGCAAAATTTTTTTGAAATGTTCTGTAATTTTTTCATAATTAGGAATTATTAGAAGTTGTATATAATAATTCTTAATTATTAAAATTATTGGTAAATGATACAGTACAGATATCCCCCATACAATACAGTTTTGCTCTAATACGGTTTGAAAATTTCGGATATCCTCTGTACAACACTGTTTCCAGTTTGGGATATCCTCCATTCACACAATCTTTTATAAAATGTTTGATCAAATAATCAAATTCCTCATGACAAAAAACACACAAATTATTTCTCTGAACTCTAATAAAATGATTTTTAATTATTAATCTATGTTTATTCAACCTAAGCTGAACATAGTAATTTAAATTAGGCAAATGTAAAAGTATTACTGCAAATGCCAGTAAAAACAAATTCATAAATACTTTATTTCTTTATGTATATGTAATTAAGTGTAATAATCACTTCATGCCGACTTTTTCAATATCAAAGGTTACACTTACGTGTTGTGGCGTTACAAACGGTGACTGTTTAGAGTTTGGATAAGTTCACAAGCACTTTCGATAACTTTTAGTTACCATCTTCAGATATTTCAAAATATAAAACTGTTGTATTCGATTTACACCTTAAGATGGTAACTATAAGTTATTGAAAGTGCTTGTGAACTTATCCAAACTCTAAACAGTCACCGTTTGTAACGCCACAACACGTAAGTGTAACCTTTGATATGTAATTAAGATTATTTTTCCATAGTAAATCATAATGAGTTTGTAAGATCTTGTTATAATTAAATGCTCAATCGAGAATTATCTTTTAAATTAAATTTATTGAGTAGCCTGCTTCAGTCATATAATTTTCTATCAGTTCTGGCTATTTAAGTTTCTTTTTTATCTTCTTATTCACTTTTAATATACAGTATTTTAAATCTATCTCCATATGCCAATATCAGGCTATTTAACATTATGATACCAAAATTGTAATGACAAATTATTTTAAATTGCAATGGGAGACACGCCAATTCAATTCAAATCAATGGCCCTGCTACTGGCCTATCTAATTTTAGGAACATTTTACAAAAGTAAAGTTGGGCAGCTTCAATTTTCTTCTGTATGTTTCCTGACCACTCCCAAATAAAATCCATTAACTCAAATAAAATCAGCAAGTCAAATAATTTAAAGTGAGTGTTGACAGATCTAAGTCTTACCGTAGAAAAAACAGAAAATAACCATTAAATTCATTTGTTTACTTCAGTAATAGTTTGATTGACATGAATTGAAAATAAACCAGATGACAAAAAATTAATTCCTAAATATTTAAATGTGGAAACCATTTCCAATTCATCTCCACATAACCAAAATTTCTCAGTTCTTTTGTATCTTGTTCGTTTTTGAAAATTAAACTTTTGTCTTATTTTTTAAAATTTCAGTAAGGTTCTTAATAAATTAAGTTTTTAGCCAATTAAGTTGTGACTGAAGACCAATCTGAGAGTCAGCAAAAAACCAGTATATCATTTGCATACAACATACAATGTACTTCCTCCTGTGATGAAAGTGACATACTGTTTCTCGAGTTGACTGCCAGATATTCTGGAAATTTTTTTAAAAAAGATTAAACAACAGGACTTAATGGTTCCTCTTGAGGAAGTCCTAAATTAAACATAATACCTTCATTAATTTAATTTTAAATTAATTTTATAATTTAGATTTTTAAATTCAAATTCCTATCCTCATTAATTTAGTCTATTATAATCTGTGATCAGTTGAGTTAAATTAGGTTTGGGATCAATAAATACTGTACATGATACTGTCAAAATAAACATAGTGAAACCAAAAATATCTGACAAGAACAAACTTCAATAAACTAAATGAATGAATGAAAATGTTTTTGATGATTTTAAACCACATCATCAGGTTAAGTTACAATAGAATGTAAAAAGGAATGTAAAAAAGATATACTCATTTCCAATCAATAGAATGGTTGGAGACTAGCATATTATCGATGATATCAATGCAACAGACAAATTTTATTAATGCAACAATTGTTTTAATATTGAAGTCTCATATAGAAGAGACTTTACTGATGTTCTGCCTCAGTTAAGTAATTTGATTTATAAGGTAGACTTAATCAAAATTATCACCTTTTTTATAAATTCCAGCAAATAATTTAATAATATAAAAACGTTTTCGATCGTCTTTAGCGATCTTCATCAGTTGAAAGAACATTAAAAATAGAACAAAAATTAAATTTACGAAAAAATAATAACTGCGCATGCGTAATGATGAGCGCTTAACGGAATAAATACAAAAAGTTAGGGATATAAGACTAAAAGTAAATAAATACTGTACATAAATAAATAAATAAACAAATAAATAAAAATAAAGAGCTCAACAGTTTCTCATTAAAAATTAATGTTTCGTAAAAATTACAGGTTATCTTAATAGAATGATTTCCATNAAATAAAAATAAAGAGCTCAACAGTTTCTCATTAAAAATTAATGTTTCGTAAAAATTACAGGCTATCTTCATAGAATGATTTCCATGCTGTGGATAGAGAGTGGGCGTCCCTATGATTGATACAAGTAGTTTTCCCTTGGGCTTTATAAATCTCCAGTTTTTTGAGATGTTTGATGGAGTGCTTGTTAGACGTGGGTCTAATGATGGAAGCTTGGTCCCATCATTAGACTGGAGATTTAATTTTGATTAATTCTTTCTACTTCCAGTATAAAGTATTATTTTTAAGGTAGACTGTTAAGTCATTTAATAACTAGAATTAATAATAATTTCAAATAATAATTTCCAGGCTGTAGATGTCTGCATCTCTATAATTTATGACTATGTTCTTAGTGGAAGCCTTATATATTTCTAGTTTCTCAAGATGTTTTAAAAAGACCCAGTCTCTGACAGGTTGTAGTATGCAGCTTCACCAAAGACACTTTTACATCATTTTCAGAAGCAAATGCAGTCAAAGCAGTGAATGATAGATTCTTTTTGATGGAATACGAGGTTATTCTAGAAGAAAAGAATGTTTTGATCTGACGAGTCGTGCAATTCTCCCACCACCCTCCACTGCCGCATCATGGACCTTCCCATTTTTTTTGCGCCAGTCTGACTCTAACAGTGAGCTGCAATGATTGTTTTTTGAAATGTGCAACAAAATTAAAGATCCCACATCAAGTGTGAGGTTCGTAGTGTAATATGTTTTTTTGAATGCGGAAAAAGTCTGCCCTATCGAAATTTACAGACAGATAACTGAGATTCATGGTAATGTGATGAATGAAGCTTCAGTTTGAAACAAATGGTTGGGATTGTCATTCAGAGTATTGTGCTTCTTCAGGATAATGGACGTTTGCATGCTGCTGCGTTGACAAAGAACTTGCTTCAGCAGTTTAAGTGGGAAGTTTTTGAACATATTCCTTATAGCCTGGACTTGGCTCCATGTGATTACCATCTTTTTCCAAAATTGAAGGATTTTTTTGGCTGGAAATCACTATGGAAGTGACAATGAACTGAAAGAGGCTGTCAATGACTGGTTCAAGAACTTGGCAGTAACTGAGTGTGCAGAAGACATAGAAAAGCTTGTGATACACTATGACAAATGTTTAAATTTGTATGGCAACTACATATAAAAATAGCTAAGGTATCATATGTGTTGTAAAATAAGTTTTGTTTCATTATCTTAAATAAAAATATCTAGAGAAACAAATGTTCTTTACTTTTAGAATGAGCTTCGTACATATGCTCCTTAATATGTGCATCCAGAGAGAGTGAGTATACATAAGAGCCACCTCTACTATGTGTATTCATTTTTTTTTTTGTTGAACCTGTTGTCTGTAATGAGGATGATGATTGTGTAGATCTCAGATAGATGTTTCTTGTCAACAGGATTCATGGCATTTCTTAATAAGATATATACCAAAGGATTTATTTTGTAATTTTGATTTTATTGGCTCTCACAATTTGCTTGTAAATATTGGTAAGATGGCTGTTTCTAATCACCTTGTATGGTTTACTGTTTATGGCACTTGCAGCATGTTCTTTGGACAGTGACATTGGTTCATTTTGATGAGGCTCATTTATTACTTCAGACATCAGATTTGAAATATTTAGAGATTTAAAAGTCTGTTAAAAATGAGGAGGAAGTCAACTTAAGAAAAATTCTTAAAAATAGGCAATACATAAGTGTTTTCTAACTTTTGTTTCTTCTAATTCTGTTAAATGCACTCAGTCATGTCAGAGAATATGGACATTGTAACTTTGATTCCACCATACATTGAAAATGAAGTCATGGACCCCTATATTTTAAATGGGCCCTCATTATGTCTTTGGAGTTTTTATCACAATTAATGGAAAATGGTAAAGTTTCAGCAAAATTGGCTCATTAAATTTTGAGAACAAACTCAATTCTATAAAGTATTGTGGTCTTTGTGTTGTAAGGGTAATTATAATTATCAACACCTTTCTTACAAATCACTAACAGGTTCTTTTATTTATGGATTCCAATTGATTCAGGTACAATCATTACAACGTGATAGGTACAAGAAATCGCGGGGTGACGTTAACTTGGCGCGTGACAATATGTATCTTCTATACGCGTGATAAAATCTAACTTAACCTAACTTAAACCTAGCTTAATACTAAGGAAAATATAAGAAGGATAGGATAGCAAGAAGGGAAATAGAAGGAAGAAACAACTTCACCCGGGACTTTCCTCGTTCTTTCCGTTTTGATTTTGCGCTCTAGGTCGGATCCTTTTTATTTGGCACTCTCTTCCCAACTCTTACTGTGTCCTTGGATCTACTTCCTTAGTGAAGTAAAGTGTCTTCAGTTTTCCTGTCGTTGGGCCTTCAGCCGTGGGGACTCTGATTCTCTCCAGTCCGTCGCTTGACCCTCCCGAGAAGTCTCTCTTTCTTCGGCTCTCAGTCAAGTCCGGAGTTCACCTCGACACGTCTTATTCTCCTCGTGTCTCCCTCGATTCTGTCCCTTCTTACCTCTTTGT
This sequence comes from Centruroides sculpturatus, assembly GCF_000671375.1. NCBI lineage: Eukaryota > Metazoa > Arthropoda > Arachnida > Scorpiones > Buthidae > Centruroides > Centruroides sculpturatus. Next base: position 157,447 of record NW_019385494.1, on the reverse strand, counting down.
TCTCCTCTCTCAGAGGGGAGTAATTTCCTGCACTATTGTTCTTTGCGATTCACAGAATCGCTAATCCCCCCTAAAGGCTATAACGGTCATGGAATGTTCTAGAATGAACACACAAAGAAATCGAAGAAATAGGGAAAGAATATTAGAACTAAAAATATGTATATACCAATAATAATAAAATAAACGTATGCCGATATGGCCATCGGCCACAGTATAAACCCACTGATATAGTAGCAACCTTGGGAGATTGCCTGACAAAGCCACATTTGTGCAATATTGTTTTGTTGTGTGCACTTGTGATACAATTTTGTATCTCAAATGAAGTTATACACCCCCATTTTTTACAATGTTTTTGGAATCTTCATCACAATAAATAGAAAATGGCAAAGTTTTGTCAACTAATCAATAAAATTTTATGATCGAACACAATATTTAAGTCTCATCTAGAAGAGACTTTACTAATGCTCTGCCTCAGTTAAGTAATTTGGATTATAAGGTAGACTGTTAAGTCATTTAATAACTAGAATTAAATTAATTAATTTAGAATATTCTGGAAGAAAAGATCAGTCTGGATCATAACTTCAATCTACAACTGCTGCTTACCATGCCAATGCATTGCCAATTATGCTACCTGATTTCCATTTAATCTTTACTTCCAGACCAATTAATTTAGAAGGTATAACCATAGAGATCACTTGAAGTGCTGAATGGGGACAATTACAAGGGCAAGGTGAAAAGTTCCAGGCCTAGTAGTGAAAAAATGAGTTTTTTATTTTAAAAAATGCATTTATTTCTCAATGTAGTCTCCCTTTAGTTCAATACACTTTGTCCAACGTTTCTCCAATAACTAGATTCTGTCCCCCGATTCTGGAAGGTCTTCAAAATATCCATTTACCGCAGCTGCTATCACCTCTTCACTTGACCCAAAATGTTTCCAGCCAAAAATTTCTTAAGATTTGGGAATAGATGAAAGTCAGAGAGAGCCAAATCTGGTGAATAGGGAGGATGTTCCAACAATTCATACTTCAAATTCCTCAATTTTCCCATTGTCTAAGCACCTTTGTGAGCAGGTGCATTGTCCTGGTGAAAGAGGATTTTTTTTTTGCAAACCAGGCCTTTTCTCTCTAATTTTTTTGTCTAGTTGGTCAAGATGTGCATAGTATTCCTCATTAATTGTTTGACCCTTTGATAGGTAGTCAATTAAAAGAATCCCTTTGGAATACCAAAAAACACTAGCCATAACCTTTCCAACTGATGCAATTGTCTTTCTTTCTTTCTTTGGTGCAGAGCCTCTGGGTTCTACCCACTGCTTGGACTGTTGTTTTGACTCATGTAAAGTGGTAAATCTGTGTTTCATCCATCGTAACAAATCTGCACAGAAAATCAGTTGGATCCTTCTTAAAACAGCACAAACATTGCTGAGAAAGTCAATTCCTCATTTGTTTGTGATCAGTATTTAACAAATGCAGCACCCATCTTGCACAAAGCTTTCTCATACTGGGTTCTTCGTATGAAATGTTCCATACCCTTTCTTCTGAGATGCCTACAGCCTTAGCTATCTCATACACCTTTAATTGTTGATCATCTAGAACCATATTGTGTATCTTCTCGATATTTTCTTCGGTAGTTGCAGTTCTTGCCATTCTTCAATTGATGTACGACCACATTTAAACTCAGCTGCCCATTTTTTTACTGTTGATAACGAATGTGCAGACTCCTTATACACTTTTACCAACTTTGGATGAATTTCTATTGGTGATAAACCATCCAAAACAAAGAATTTTATGAGGGAATGGTATTCAAGATTTTTCATTTTGTTAAAAACTCACAAAACACTTATTTTAAACAGCCATATAAAACAGACTATTTGTCTGATCAAATTCACATTTGATATTTACTTTTGCAACAAGTGCGCCACCATAATAAAACAGTAATTTCATTTGTAGCAGTACCATCTATGGGCTAGGCCAAGAACTTTTTACCTTGCCTTCGTATGTGCTTACAGACCTCCATGGCACTCAGTCAATTAAGTTTTTACTTTGGGAACATGATATTTCATCACAAAGAAAAACAATCTTGGATTATATATAATGGGTTAATAATCAAATGGTGATATAATTACTTACCTTTATTCCAAATTACATAGTATCTGTATATTTAATTAGTCAAGTTATAGCTTAATAATGAATCTAGATTTATCATTTTATTATTATATAATTACTTTTCAAATTTACAAAATCAAATTATTTTTTCACTACTTAAGAGCTTCAAATAGTCATTATTCCTAGAATTAGTGTTAAGAATGAACTAGTTGTGAATTGTCCCAACTAGTTTCAATTCAATGATTACATATGGAGATTTCCTTGTCATTCAGGCTGTCTCTATAACCCATATACATGCACAGTATTCAGTAGTTCTCTGGACAGTCATGAGACTGCCATGTTCCATCTCTATGATACAGCTTTACTCTAAGGCAGAAAAACTATTATAGCACCTTAGTTTTTCATTGTACACTTCATGTAAAACCAATACTCCTCTATTTATAAGGAAATTTCTTCTATTGGGAGTCTGTTCTTCTGAATAAAGAGAATACTAATCCCTTATAGTTCTCTTTTTACAATGCTTGGTCCTAGGGCAAGTTTCCATTTCTGTTTTATTATTATTTTTTGCCTGTACAACAGTGAGATGTTTGGAGGAAAAATATTTAGAGTAAAAACTTTGAGAGTAATAAAACCTATTGTTATATATATTGTTATCAACAGGGATGTAATCACATAGGTTTGCAAAAGTGTCATTTCCACACTAATGCTCTATTGCTCCTCAGTGTCTGTTCCCATCGTCACATCCAAACGAGTTTAAAAGCAAACAGTGTAAAAAAAGTGTCACAAGCAGTTGACCACTGGACGAAACAAAATAGATGCATCTGACTCAAATACTAGCTAAATAAACAGCTATGAGAAAAAGAATACAATAAGTCTGGTATCTATTATCAACATTTCATGGTGTCTCAAAATATAATTTAATATTCTGTTCAGCTTTTTTTTTTATTGCATTGTCATGTGTATAAATGCATGTGGTTAACAGCACAGCCTCCTTGCTTTTTAATATGGTTTTGAATGCAATTTGTCAGGTTTGTTTTGTTTAACAAGCCAGGTCTCTATCTTATACTGAGTTAAGCAGGATGGCAGAAATAACATTTAGATTTCCACTGTCGTTATTTAGAGTGGACTTGCCTCACTTTTAAAATCAAATCACAATAAATATCGTTGACGATATAAATTACTAGTAACAAATTTATACTGACATTAACAGATATTTATTGTGAATTGATTATTACAAATTAACATAAAATTTGTTTTTAAAGAATTAGCTTTAACTATTTTTTTTCACAAAATGGACTTGCCTCACTTTCAAAATCAACAGCTCAATTAACTAACAGTCACAATCAAAAATATTGTAATGCTTTCTTTACTATTAAACACCATTAGATGAGGACATCTTTTTGGCAAAATATTATTGTCATCTGAGCTATCCTATTTGACCTTAATCTGAAATATTGACATTTTCATCATTTTTCTCTACTTTTTTTTTATTTATAAAATCTGATATTATCATTTGCTTGGGTTTGCCTAAGAGATCTTTAAAAATTTAATCTTTTTATGTAGTAACTTTTAATTTACTCTATAAAAACAAAACACAATGACAGTCTTTCAATGTCATTTAGAGCAGTGTTTTTCAATTTTTTTATCACAGACCTATAAAACTATGGATAATTTTATGTGGATCAAGTAATTATATTCCACTATGAATTATGCTTATTAATTCTTAGATTGAATTACTGTATGTAACAAAGTATGTACAGTAACTCTATATTATTATTTAAATGTCACCTGTAATCAACTACACCAACTTGAGTATGGTCAAATATTTTTCTGCTGATCAATGAAATTTTTTTTGCACATGCACCGATCTGTGGATCAGTGTTTGAAAAACACTGATTTACAGCACTATCACCAGTGATAGTGACACCTGGTTTATAGGAAAGCTAGAATAGGAAGCTAGGACGAGGAAGAAGAAAAATTGTACAATCAGTTCTCATTAAAGAAAATGGGGTAAAATGCTTGAAATGGAATTTGAAAATTTCAATATTCTAAAATCCATGGGCAACAATATGCATGCTTTCTTGAATAAAGAAAAATATCAAATGATGTTTCTTGTGATTTTTTTTTTAATATATGGTCTCCAATTCCTTAACTGTGTTGTTAGAATGCTGTGTTGTAAGAGGGTATACCTGCACTTCATTTGCAAAAAAAAAATATGCAAAAATAATATAAAATAATAAAATTCATTTAAATAAGTTTTTTCAATGTAGATTTTCACATTACGCCTACTTTTTGTTTTATTTTTTGATCAACTAGTTTTATTCAGTTTTGATTTTGTTTTTCTGTATGGGTGATGTGTCTTGGATTTGTTGTGTAAAACAAAGACATGGATCATAAAAGAAAACAAAGAGCTTTAGATTTATATTTTAGATTTAGATAGATGGATAGATGTATTGTTTTTACAAGTTTATTAAAAATCTGGCTTGCATACTTTACAACTGAAATTTTGTCTGATAAAAATTTGAATTTTAGTGGTTATTAAGCTCTTATATTGGCTTCTGATCTGAGGACTTGTAACACCTTTTGGGAAACATTTTCACTTGGACACCAAGAGAAATTTTTATTGGCTGTTCTACTTTATTAAATATGCAGTTTGAATAGTTATGTCTCTCTTCGGTTCAAAGTACAGTAGAGCATCGATTATCTGAAACAATTCAGTACTGGGGTTGCTCAGATAACTGATCATTTACAAAAAAATATATTAAACACAAAACTGTACTGTATATAATTTTTATCGCACGTCTTACAAATACATACCTTACATAATGTAATACATTAAACTAGGCCTACAGTTCATTTTGGCAAGGAGGGGAAGAGTGTTGCAATGCCATAGCCCTAGTGGAGATTTGAATTTGCTGACTGGAACACTTTCGGTTAACCAATGTTTTGGTTGATCAGTATTCAGATAATCGATGCTCTACTGTAGACTGCAACTACATTACATTTAAAAAGATGGAAAATTAAAATTATAGTACATCTATATAAAAAATTATTTTTGATTTTACTACTTTGCATAAATATAAGGTAAAATAAAATAGAAAAAGCTTAATTTTGACTGTAGTGGTCAGTTTTACAAAAAAATTGTAAATGCTAATTTAGATTATGCTCGTTATTAAGTCTGACTGCTCATGAGATATGACACATGATAGCCCTCTATTTCCCCACTCCCTTGACCTTTAACAATCAAAATTTAACAGCATTAATGCCCCTCACACACAAAGCTACTGTACCAAATTTTGTTTCTTCATCTTTATCCAATCCCATGATATTAAATGAAATAGACACCAATACACTCATGCAATTGTGCACACATATCCACAAAATTCCTCTCCTCTTTTTTTTACTTTTTTGGGTTCAGGAGGTCGCAAAATATAGAGATTTGCAAAAACTCTGAGGGGCAAATTTGACACTATTCCAACACTTTCTCTTGTTAAGTAAACATAACAGCTGGGAAAATAAAACTTACTGATTAAATAACTTATTATTCCATCTTCACTTTTTGTAGGCTTATTACTACACTTCCAAATGCAGCAGATGACAGTTTTTCATTGTAACATGTAATGCTAAATCAAAAACTTTTGTGTCTTCTGAATGGAATTTAAAAAGGGTATCACCACAATGGTGGCTTCCAGAAAGTTTTCTTTCTTTCTGGTTTCAGTCTTGTGACATCATGTCCATTCCTATATAGTATAACCACCTTGGTTTTTGATGAGTTCATCATATCTATTTCTCATAATAAGATGGTCCATTATAGTATATGTGTATTTGGTGAAAAAAATTATGCACCCTATATGCAACTAAGATGGATGCCACAGATGATTTGTATTATTTGGTAAGTCCTTTGTTATTTAAAAACTTTTCCCACATTTGGTGTGATAAGTCTCTGTAGTGTAATTTTTTTCCTTCTTGTCCTGCAAATTTTTAAAAAATAAACTGTTAAATTTTTCACTATCCATTGCAATACACAACAATATGAAATTATAAAGACTCATATGAATTTGTACAAAAAACAAACTGGTTTGAATGACCATCTTGTTCAGAAGTGTTCAGGCATTATCTGAAAAACAGTATGCATGCACTATAAACACTGTTGTAACATTTGTATAGTTTTGCTGTTCTGCTGAATGAATTAAAAGTCTTTTGTCAGAACACATATCCACTGTAACTATACCCTAACTATTCTAGTATGATTTATTTTTGACTGTATTTTATGTCAGGTATTGTAATAAAATAATAATAATATTTAATTTCAATTTGTGTAAATAAATTAACAAATGATATCATTACAAAATCTTTTTATCTTAGAAAAGAATCATTCTACAGACCAGTGATCACAAACCTTTCTGACCTCACAGACTATCAAACTCCTAATTTAGTCCTACGGACCACTATCATGGATTCTTTTAAAAAGATAAATGTATCATAAAAGTTCCATTTTACTTTATTATACTTTATTAATAATTAATTAATATGAAATTCGCTTGTTTAATTATAATAAATTAGTCTGAAGTTCGTTGCTGCATGTTTGAAATTAGTTTATGGATTCTTGGCTCATATTAAGAAAGGATGACAATCACACTCACAACATTATTTATTATTGACTGTTGTCAATAAATCAATAAATAATCATTTCATATTTGGTTTTAAATTTGAATTAAAAAACTCTCAATGAGTGAGAAAAATCAAGCAAGCATTTTGCATTTCTTTCATAATACTTTGCATAACCTTGAGTTGATCAATGTTCAAATTTTTCCATGGACTATCAAAATTTTCTTGTGGACCATTAGTTGACAAGCTGTTATAGACAATATTTATGAAATGCCAAGTAAGAAGAATAAAAACATTAAACAGACAATTTAATGTTTTTATTATATTTTATTTAATGTCATATATATATTATTTTAAGTGTTTTAGTAAAAGAACAGAACATCTTTAATAAATGTAAAGTTTTAGCAAATTAAATAAGGTAAGTAAAAAAAAATAGGAAAACATTAATGATAAATAAAAATTAACACTTGAAAATAAAAGCAACATTTGAAATGTTCTTAGTGAGAAAAATGGATGAGAAATGTTGAAAGAAACTTTTTCAATTTGAAAAAACAGTAGAAAAAAATCATGTTTAATTTTTTGTTTATTGTAATAAATAAAATGTAAAATTAGATAAATACAAATTAATTATATTTACTTTGTAAAAGTTTTGTGTAATAATAATTTTAATCAGATAACAATTTTAAGTTAAATGATTTAAATTAAACTATAACTGTTTATGTAAATAACATGCAGGGCTGCTTGGGAATGTGAGGATAGCACATACAGTAGTACAAGTGAAGCAGAACTAGATAGTGATCATGAAACAGATAATGAATTGGATGATCCACAGAAATTACTTGGGACGTGGCTTGGTGAATTAGAAAATTTGAAATTAGTAAGTACTTTAATATACGAATTTAATATGTAATTAGTATCTCTGTACACAAATATATAATCTTGATAAAACACTTGTACTGGATGAAATAGTAAAAATAAATACATAAACCTTTAAAACCCAGCATTACTTTTTAATAACAAACAAACAAACTTTTCCAAACTACAAAAATAACAAAACCCATTGAAAACATTTAAAGAGCTAGAAAATGTTTTAATTGTGGAAAGTAATGTTTTTATAGAGTATCTTTTACGAAAACACTTGATATTAACTCAATATGGGACAACTGAACTCAGTATTGTTCTCTTACAGCTTATATATTATTTAATTATTATATTGTTTTCAAGTAATTCATGTTAGTTAACTTAAGTATCTTTCAAATTCCTTATTATGCGGGTCTCTCATTCACTGCTTGTCAAATCATTTTTGAGAATAAAACTATTTGTTTGACTAATAAAATTGAGTGTGCATTCATCAAATTATGAAAGAGCTGCTCAAGGTTCTTCATCTGGCTTAAAGTGATATTTTCTGGTGGCACTTCAAATATCTGCTTATTGGTAGGCAGTATATCAATGAACACTATAAGCTGGACATTTTTCCTCATCAGTAAGGTGCAAATTATGACATTTCACAACATTAAGGTAGTTCAAATCTTGTAATCATTTGAGCAAAAAAAATCCTAGTGCTTGTTGTTCTACCAGTATCATTCAAAAAAAAAAAAAATTGACAATGAACTTAATATTGTATTGTAAATACAATATTAAGTTCATTGTCAATTTTTTTTTTTTTGAATAATACAAGCAGTGAATGAGAGACCCGCATAATAAGGAATTTGAAAGATACTTAAGTTAACTAACATGAATTACTTGAAAACAATATAATATTGAATGAATTTAATATTGAATACAATGAACTTAATATTGTATTTTCAATACAATATTAAGTTCATTGTCTTTACTTAATATTAAGTTCATTGTCTTTACTTAATATTAAGTTCATTGTCTTTACTTAATATTGTATTTACAATACAATATTAAGTTCATTGTCAATTTTTTTTGGATATATATAAGCTAATATATTTAGTAACTTCTGTTCTCAAGAAGTGAGAATGTGTCAAAATGATTTAATTTGCTGTACACAATGAGCACTAGATGCTACATTCAAGGATTCAGCTTAATGCATTTGAGTAGGCCAGTAGGCCTACATTTCAAATAAATTGAAGTTGGAGTGTAGCACAGAAAATTTACGATCTTAATATTTCTGACTTCAGCAAAAGTTCAAATCTTTCTTGTACAATTGTAACTTCAAAAATAATTAAACTTTTGCCTATTTAAATGTTGTTCTCAAAATGTAGTCAAATTTTTCTGCATTCAAAAGGGAATAACTACTTATTTATTATTGACTTATTCGAAAATTGTGTCTTTTAATTATCTTTACTTCACAACTTGGTGCATTGGTAGACACTTAGCATCTTTAACATCACTCTTTATTAGGAATATTTTGCACACTGATATGCATTTCAAGCATACGTCCCTCTTCTGCTGGCTTTTTCTTTAAGACATTTGGTAATTTAGTAATTAGTAAAGAAAAAGTTGATGGAAGAGGGGCATATGCCCGAAACACATATTGGTGTGTAAGATATTCCTGAATAGAGAGTGATAATAAAGATGCTCAGTGTCTACGTATGAACCCAATTATGAAGTAAAGAATAACTACTGATTTATTAAATCACAATTTTATTATCTCTGAAAACTGAAACATTTGAATTTATATCATTGTTTTATTTTCAACTTCCCCTGATTATTTCCACCATTTTAATTAAGTGATGATAAAGCTATTGAAAACTTAACAAACAATGAAAAGAAATCATTTAAATCAATTTTTATTTTTATTATGTTAGTAATTTTGATCTCAATATTAAATATTATTCAGAAAAATTTTAATAGATTGTAAATGTAAATTGTTTATTTTTTGAATAATAAACTAAGACTAAAGATTTTCCTTCAGTTTTGAAAACTCTATTGTAACAGATATAATAGATGCATTGTTTAAAGTAGAAATATATTTTAATTTACTTTTTAAAACTAAATATTAAAGAAAACAACACAATGGCTATGGAATGCATGTGCATGCATGTAATCCCATTGTGCATCTATAATTTTCTTTAATTAATCAGATTGCTTCATCTCATATGAGTATTTCAAATAATGAAATTAACCAGATTACTAAATTAACCCTAATCTAACATACTGAATTTAAAGTATCCTAATGTAATTTGAAATATAATTAATTAATATATTTCATCAGCAAATAATGCCATCTTGGAACAAAAACTATAAACAATACTTTCAAGAATATTATAATTATAAAAATCAGCAAAAATTATTAATTATAAATTCACATTAAAAATTGGAAATTTTGTGGTTCTGCTGTTTTCTGTAGCAGCATAGTTTTAAATGGATTTTAATATCACAATATAATGTGCAGAATTCTAAGTGACTCAGTATTTTGAGAAAATGAGATCATGTCAAATTGCTGAAGAATTTTTCCAGGCAGAGTGTATCCTGTTATATAATTTATGTTCCTTAAATTTAAAAGAAATATTCAATTAGAATGAGTTTAGAATGTTTTTCATATTGTGCAGATCTGATTATGGAATTGAAGATGATTTCAAAAATATTAATATTTATATAATTAAAATATTTTTAGACTCCATAAACAATTTGAATGTGTTAGGTATTTCTTTTGTAAACTTATGGCGCTGTCTTATAACATGAATCATTTCAGATATATTAATAGGCATTATCAGATTTGAATATGAATCCTAAAGAACAAAAACATCACAAGTTTGTTAGGGAAACACAGCAAAAATTTGCATTGTTTTTGTTATAAAACATCTATATTCAAACCTGATGATGCTAAATACTAATGTAACTGGGTTAAAATAAATGCTGGATTTTAAAGGTTTGTATTTAATTTTTTAAGTATGTAATTATTATTTTTAATTTTTATACATTTTAAATAATTAAAAATAAAATTATAATAAGTTTATGTACTTTGTGTATGCATTAGTGATGTAATGAATATTCGGTTACTATTCAACCGAATACCGAATACCTAAAAACAGAAGTAAGAAATAACAAAAACACAGTAAATTAATCATTTTGGTATTTAGATTTAATGTTATCGGGTTAATGTTGTTTGTTTATATTTATTTATAACTTATAACATGCACAAAATAAAAAAGAAAATAATATTAGTCACATGTATTCACAATTTATAATTACAAAGATCAGCACACGTACACACCTATTCGTTCGAAAATCGTCGCACATATGAGGGTCTGACCCTGCCTATCCTTCTTTTTAAGCGCTCGTCTTTGCTCTTCCCTTTCTCTTTCCTCTATCGCTCTAGTCCACGTATGCCTATACATACATCATAATACGCACTTACAATACTTTTGATTCGTCACTTTTTCATTGTAGATTTCCCATTTTACAATTACGTGACTCATAGCCTGGTGATAACGGTGAAAAGAGACAGATAGGACGTCTGTATAAGTCACAGTTATGATTTCACTGATTCGAGACAGCTTGGTAGCCCGAACAGCCCCAGGCTTTCACCCGTGCATGCTACGTGACTTTCATTACAAGCATTTAGCTTTCCGAAGTCTATGACAACAATTGTTTGGCATTGATGGCTGCGAATTTCGTGCCAATAAGCTGCCTCGACTTATTCGATTATGTTATCAACTCAATTTCATATTTATTTTCACATTTTCTTGGTCCTTTTCTGTTATTTTTCTGTTATTTACACGTGTAGGTCATTTCATTGTTATCCACATTTGATATTATCATTTATCACATACTGCCATGACGCTCTTGTCTGTCCGCTACAACTGTCAAGAATTAACGTGATTGGCAAAGTGTAGTGATAGCGGGCCAATAGAGAGCAGGGTCCTTGCCATAATGTGGTTTGCATGTCAATTTTCATATGTGCGTTAATCAAGCCAAATAGTTTGGCCAAATATTTGGCTATTCGGCCACGCTCCTGGCCGAATATTTGGTATTCGGCCTGAGGCCAAATATACTATTCATTTCAACACTAGTATGCATATTTTGTCTTTAATTAATCAAATATGGAATTTGTTAATTTTTTAAAAATAGATTTTAAAACAAAAATGTCTGGGGATAATGATTGATTTTTGGATATAAAATTATATATAGCAATATATATAATTTTTTAATATTGCCTGTATAATCAAAAGTCTAATATAAATATTAAAGATAATTTAAGTAGAAACTATAAAATTCATAAGAGTCTTCTAATAGTTGCAAGTTTTTATATGATTCTGATGTCATGATCAAAATACAATAACAGTTGTTATAACATGATGAATATGAATTAAAAATTCTGAGTCTTATTTTATTTTATACATTTTTTTCTTGTCTTGATTTATTTTGTTTCCAATTACATTTTTTTCTCTAATGAGAAAAAAATGTAAAATGGTAAGTGAAAAATGAGAAAAGCATATGATAAGTAAAAATTAATATTTATTCACTAATACACTGTATATTTACTAATTATCAATTATTAACAATATAATTTACAAATTAACAATGTACAGTAGAATCTTGATTATCAAGCTCTAATTAACTGAGATTTTACATTATCTGAGGCAAACCTGCAAGTGAATACACTATTTTTCTTATAATTCATAAAAGCTTTGTCATGAATTCATCACCCATGTAAATATTTTAGTACTTTTAACTTTGACTGTACTGAGCGAGTAGCTGATGCTATGGTGACTATTATTATTATTATTATTTTTTAAACTATTTTTACCCTTGAGACACTAAGAAGGTTGTTTTTTTCATGCTCATTATGGGTTTGATCAGGTTCACAATGAGGATAGTTAGGTGGTAAGGGATGGAATCTGACACATCTGGAACAGACCAATCATGAAAAGTGATGCTGAGGTGATTGCAGAATATTATGGTAAATAAGGGAAGAACCACTATAAAACGAAGTTGTAAATGACTTTTTTAAAAAATGTTCAAAACAAAATTGTGTATTACAAAATGATTTGTATCTGTTACATTGTTTGTTTTATTCCATGTATGACAAGCAATTCATATTAAATGTAACTAATTTACAATAATACATATTTTTATTAATAAAACTATTGTACATATTAACTATAAAAAAATGATATTATTATATATGATTAATTTCACTAAGGTATAAAAAAAGCTTAAAAGTACTATATCATATAAATCTTTTATGTTTGTAATTTTTAATCCAAAATGACTCTAGCTGTCTGTTTTGTCTGAGTTTTCAATTATCTGAAGTAGTATTGGTCTCATTACCTTAGATAATAGGACTTACTGTATTTACTAATTATAAAAACAAAAAAATACTAATTCAAGTTAACAAAATTATTTATTCCTTAGAAAATTTTTTGGATTAGTTTTTTCTGGCATCATCATTCCATGCTAAACAAATTAAGTACAGTAGAACCTCTATTATCTGGATTTTCAATTATCCAGATTGTTCAAAATAAACAAAAATTTTACGAATTTGCTGATTTGCACTTGGTGAATTACGATACTGTTTATGTACATGATGGAATGCATAACTTTTTTTGTTTCAAGAATGTCTCACCCAGCACAGTGGTCGTAAACTCTTAAATATATTTTGCGTCATAATAAAAATATAACTTGACATACGTATTTATAAATAATTTATACTCAAATTACATCATTTCAATGACCAAGGGCGGCATATGGGCAACGTGGGCCCTCACCTATGCGGTCCGAGGGGTCTCGTGCCTCGAATGCACCTTAAAAGCCGCGAACGCGACAAAAAAGTTTTACTCGTCATAAAACGATAAATAGTTTGTCAAATTTTTATTCGTAAAAATGCAGTTTCAACTGCTTTTTATTTTATAAAATCAGTCTTCTTGCGCCACCAGAGGGCCTTTTAAACAATAGGTAGTCTGTTAGGGCTGGTCAGTAAAAGTCCAAATTCAATACAAATGTTTATTTCTTGAAAATTATATCATGATTTAAATACAGTATTTATTTTTAATATTGCCAATATGTCATCGAAAAGAAAATGTGTTGTATTATCATTAAAAGACAAATTAAAGTATTTGTTTCGATTATCCGAATTTTTCCTTATCCAGACTACCTTCATCCCCAATTAGTCTGGATAATCGAGGTTCTACTGTATTATTGTTGTTACGTTCAGAAAACAGAACTTAAAATTAAACAGTTGATGATGATGATAAAATTTTTTGGATTAGTTTTTTGTATTGAAGTTCTGTTTAGAGTGATAGTGTTGGACTAAACTAATTAGTCCAAAAAATTTCTAAAGAAATAATTTGTTTACCTAAACTTATTAGTTAATTTGTTGATATTTGAATATGGTACCAAATTTTATATAATTATTTAATATAATTAAATATTCAATAAATTTGCTATTGTGAATATGTTTTAAATTAACATCAGATACCGATAGTTTATATTTCAAATATATGGACAAGTATTTCTATGAGCTAGTAAATATTCTAATATATGTAATAATAAAATTTATAATGATAATTCTTTATTCATGTTTCTTAATACTGTATTAAAATTAATAAATACAAATTAAGTATTAGTGTTGCTAATTTTGATAAGTTAAAAATTATGTTGAATAAATTTCTCGCCATCTATGATACAATAAAGTTGTAATATAAGATTGTTAATATCTAAGGTGAAGTAGAATTAGAGAGCAGAGTCTACTATTTGTTTATATGGAAAAAAAGCAGTCAAAAGTAATATGATGTTAAGTAAGAGTAACACATTTTAAAAATAGAAATATTCAAGCAGAAAACAACTTACATTTACTTTTTGAAAACATTCTAGAAGTATAATTAAAATTCAGAATATTTTTCTTTTTTGAGTAAATCATAAAATATTTAAAAGTAAATTCAAGCTTGATGACCAATCAATGGGTGCAAATTCTTTCAAATAAAACAATGTTAAATGTTACAAACTTGAAACAGTTTGAAATTAAAGCACTTGAGAAGCAATAAAGAAGAGAGGAATGAAAATATGAAAAATAGTCTAGTCTATTGTTATAGCTGAAGTAAATTTAGAAAAAGAATACTTTTCAATTATATGGATGTAGCTCAAAGAAGATTCAAAGATAGAATACAGGAATATTTTAACAATAAAAGAAAAAAATTACTTTGGCCTTATGTATGGAAGCATTTAGTAGAAGTGTGACAATCCTTAGGGACAAAACAAAAATCTTAGAGCAGGGCTTCATAAACTATGGGTTGCAACCCCAGATGAGGTCTCAAAACAAAATGCTGGGGTCGCAAAAATTAAATTCAAACAGTTGAATTTGAAGAAACATTAATCGTATATTTTCATTATCATTAATTGAAACTATTACATTTTCTGTACAAGTCTCAGTTATAAAATCATAATACTGGCCAAGTTGCATAGTAAATTGTATTCAGATATTAAAAAATACATCTAAGTGCATCGTAATTTTGATGACTCATGTAATTCAGCATATAAGTTATTTAACAAAGGCAAATATGTAACTTGATGTGCCATGCAAGCACAATGGAAATAAATTCACACAAATGCACAGTTTCACAAATATTTTATGATAAATTTTGATTTCAAAAAGTTAATCTTTGATTCAAAAACCATTTTAAATTAACATTGATGATATTAATAATTTGCCATATAAAGCCTAAGAGGAATTTGCTGAGCTATCAAATGACTAACTTAAAACTTGAATTTCAACAAAAATCCTTGACTCAATTCTGGATCAGAGCTAAAGTTGAATTTCTTAAAATTTCTGAAATGATGTTAAATGTTCTTCTGCCATTCAGTACCAAATACCTATGTGAAATGAATTTTTCAGTTTTAACTCTTATTAATTCTGAATATCATTCAACATTGAAAAATGTTGAAGATGATTTACATCCAGCAGTGTCAAATATTACACCTAGGTTTAAATTGTTATGCTGCAAAAAACAAGCACGTCAATCTCATTAAAGCATAATTTACTTTCATTAATATTTTATACTTAAAGCAAATCCTAAAACTGGTTTTTATATATGTACGTATATCATTCTGCTTGCAAATAAATAAAATAGTTATGGGCAGTATTTGTATTTATTTTATATTTAATACCTAGCCTGGAGACATGAAAAAATTCCCATAATAAAATGGGGTCATGAATGAAAACAGTTTAGGAAGCACTGTCTTAGAGAAACTAAACATAAGAGAGCTCTAAAACAATAGAAACATGGTGGCTTTATAACATGAGACTCAAAAATAATGTAATGAATTTTAGAGATAGTAGAATGCTTTTGAATAGCTGGAAATGGTTAATGAGTAGTTTTAAAAATTGAAATCCTAATTAATTTAAAGAATTGTCTATATGTAAATACTTACTTCATTTAGATGTTGAAAAAATTTATAAAATATTTTTATATTTTTATTGGAGTAATCTATACATGCATTACTGTAGTGATAGCTGCCTTAGTAACGATTTAAAAGGTTCTTACCTGATAATGAATTTGAAACTTGAAACTGCTAATAAGAAAATTTACTTTCTGTATATTTTTTCTGTTTTACAATACTTTGTTAAAGTAATATTAATCAAGAATGATAAGAAACATAAAATTTAAACTTGAACTCATAAAACTGATTATAAGAAAATTACATGTTTGTTTTGTTATACTGCATTTTTGTTACTAAATATAACAATAGATACGTTTTTCTCTTTTAATATATCTGTCACATATTATTTTTTGTTCTTAACTAACTGATCTCATTGTACATTTAATATAAAGAAGAAAGTTTGTATATTTGTTCTTTATGTATTTGGACTGTTTTAGCAAATGCAATGAAAGTTTTTAGGGACTATTCACTTATCTAGAAGGAGGTTAAAAACTTTATCCTCTACTTGCAACAGCCTCCAGTCTATTCAACCAGCAATATTATAGAATTTGAATAGGAGAATTATTGAATCATACACTATGAATGATAAAAAAAGTAATAGTATGTAGGGTATATACGTGTGCTGATTTTGAATGTTTAATTGGAATATGAACTGTCATTTGCATTTCAGATAGATTTTAGCAGAATATTATTTTTTTATAATTTGGTTTATTTACATTCAAAATAATGTAGTTTTCATTTAACTATTAAATAGTTTGAGATATTAAATATTTTTTTTAAAATTAAATTGTTAGTAGATAGCTGATTAGCCAATATTGTTGAATTTGACAATAACTTTAGTTATAACTGATCATTTAAATTCATTAAACATAACCTTATTTTTCTTATTTTTGTTTTAGGCATAATGCTATGTTTAACTATGCATTGTTACTATCAATATTTTTTTTACAAACATGGATATAATTATAAAAAATGTTATATTTCATGTTCATTCATTTGAGAAAGAAAGTAAAATAGTTTATTGCAAATGAAAATAGTGACAGTTGATTTTATTCTATTAAGCTGTTGTTGGATAACAGATCATCTGCCAGTAAGTTTATAAATAAAATAATAATAAAATTGTTATTTAGTTTCAAGCAAAAGTTAGTTTTTATTAGGAAGTGTCAAATTTCTGTGAATGAATGACATTGAATGTTTCCTTCATGGTTTATTCAATTTAATCAAATTATAATAAAAAAAATAAACTTCCTAAAATACATTTGATATAATTTAACCATTTAGCTTATAAAATTATTCATAACAAAGTTTAAGAATATTTAAAAGGAATTTGATAAAACTTTTCTTTTTAAATTACTTTTGAAGTAGTCAAGATTTTGTACTTTATGGAATTTATATTTTGCAAAATTAGTAAATTGTAAATGTACTAGTAAAATGTAAATGTAGTATACACATATCTATCATATTTGAAAGAAACTATGCTGTAAAGTTTAGCATTTCTAAAAAAAATAAGAGATGTCGGCAATAGAAAATACTTTATGATCAATATATTTTGTGAAACTTGTTCATGAGAGTACAAAGAAGTACAGATGTCCATTCATACTTTCAAGTTAATTTTTTCATGCCCATCTTCATGAAGGTTTATTCAATTATTGATCTTCAAAAGTGAAGTTGCATTAATTTATTTTGCCTACATAAGCATGTTTACATATGTACTCATATAAAGTTTAGACATCTACTACATCTATGATGAAAGAAATAATGACAAAATTTTTACATTACAATTTCAGACATTACTTATGGAATGACCTGATGATAATAAGCATTATTTATAGAACAAGAGGATTCTAATGGACTGAATCTCTGTTAACATTTTAGCAGTACTAGTTATGAGGCAACTTTTGACAGACCAATTACAATCCTATGCTACAGGATAGATAGATTGAAGATTTGGAATATAGATTTAGTTTGGAATATTCAACAGAAGAGTTTGATGAATATTTCTTCTTTATAAAAAGCATTTTTTTTATATAATATTTTTTTGTTGAAGTTTTTTCTTGTTTCTATTATGTCAGCTTGCAATCATTTTAAAGTTTTTTTTATAATAAAATTGTTTTAATGTTCCAATTGTACAAAAATATAAAAATAAAATGCTTCCAATATGTTGTAGAAAATATTTGAATTAGTTTGGTTATTTTGTTAATTCCGTTATCATTTCATAAAAATGCAGAACTGATAAATATACTTTTACTGGCATCATTCAAAAACAAGCATTAAATATCATAAAATGAGCAAATCATTTATCCAATATTGCTTAACTCCATTCCCAACTTCTGAAAATACCCTAGGATCTGTATGAATAAAGGTGCAAGGCTAATCTACCAAATTCTGCAAATTAAAAACTTCCAACATCAAAATTTATTCTAAAACCTTTCTACCTTGATTGTTATTTTCATTGATTATGCTGCTCTGTTATGGTACTTGATCAGTTTATCTGAAACTTTTAAAAATAACTTATAAACTTGATTATCAAGTTCTAGATCAGGAGTTGCCGAACTTTTTTGATTGTCGACCTCCTATAACTTTTTGAAACCTTTGACCTCCACCAAAAAGTTCTTACTATTTTAATACATTTCTTTTCTTTTAATTTTACATTTTTTTACATTTATTGTATATATGTTAATAATTTTTGTAACTGACAATCATTGAGACAGGTGAGCTTGATGATTCTTAGCAAGATTAGCAATATTTGCTTCAAAATTTATAAGTTTTAGTCTTAAATTGCCTCAAAGTTCCATATTCAACTTATTTCTCTGTTTGGTTAAGATGGAATTAACATGGCTGAAACCAGCTTCAACCATATGCAAACTTGGAGATGCCAGCAAAAAAAGGATTTACCCTATCACAAAGTTTTGTGTATTTTTGTTATATTTATATTCGTCCAGAAATTGCTCAAAGTTAGTTTTAAAAAGTGTTTCTGCTTCGAGGTCAGCTAATAATTCGATAAGTTCATCTTGTAAGTTGATATTGATGTTTTCAATTTGAGCAGAAAATGGTGCCATAATCCATTCTGGGATATCAGTCTTTTCTAAATTTGCAAAACACACTAAGATCATCACTCAGTTTCTGAAGATTATTTGTATATATTTCCAAGTCTTCATCTTTTATTTGCAATTGTCATAGATTTGGAAAGTACTGAAAATCTTTACATAACAATGAAGATTTAAACAAGTTTTAATTTAACTTGGAAACCTAAAAGAAATGTCTGAGCTTGAACAATTGTGACATCTTTACTTTGGATCCTTGTTTGAATGTCATTGAATTTTACAAGTAAGTCTGCTAAGTAAAAAATGTGGTTCTTATGTTTTTGCAGTTCATCACTCAACAGAATTTATTTCAGTAAGAAATTTTATCGTAGAATCAAAAAACTCAATGAGCCTTTGTAAATATGCACTTCTAGACAACCTTTATTTTACTTTAAGTACAGATAGATGGCTGTCCTTAGACTTAGCCCATGTTGTGACTATGCGCAATAACACAGAAAGGGTTGAGACTAAGGACAATACACTTTATTGTTCGCTCGGAAATGGATACACAGTTCCAAAATTGGCGGGACAATGGTCCAACAACTCTCCAGTCGTGTGATTCCGCTAATTTCCCTTTTGCTGTTGTTGAGGGGCACCCTTGTCGTTGCATCCCTCATCCTCCCACCTTGGTCCTCTGCTTCTAGTGGGAGGTCCAATTGGATGGGGCGGCTGATGCACTTCTGATCCGGGAGCCTCATATGGCATGTCCGCGTGCAACCATTAAGGCCGGCAATCAGCTCTTCAATTATGGCTGTCCTCCACATCTGTCTAGGCACCGAGTCCTCCTTAAGAAGAACAAGAACGCCTTCACGGAGTGGTGGCAGTTTCTTCCTGACCCTGCGAACATGATGAAAGTTTTGTAGGTCAAGCAGATATTCTTTCTGCCATTGTCTCCAGAAATTGTTGGTGATCGACTGTTGGTGATGCCACTGTCTCATGAGGTCATGAAGTGGGGGATGGTTGTTAGGCTCTGGAAGGTCAGTAACTCTTTTCGTTATCAAGAAGTGAGAGGGTATGAGGGCCTCTGGCTCTTTGGAGTCATAGTTGTGTACCAGAGGCCTGCTGTTGAGGGCGGCTTCTACCCTGATGAGTATGGTAGACATCTGTTCTGCATTTACTAGGCTTTTTCCCAGTATCATGCGGAGGCATCTCTTAACGCTTCCCACTATTCTCTCCCACCATCCTTCCCACCAAGCTGCCTTCTCCACATCAAAGACCCAAGCGATGCCATGGTGAGTGGAGTAGTGGGCAATCTGGTTATCAGAGAGTGACTGCCAAAGATTCTGTAGTTCTTTGTTGGCAGCGTGGAAGGATTTGGCATTGTCTGAGTAAATCTTGCAAGGGAAGCCTTGCTGTCCTACAAAGAACTGTAGACAAAGGAGGAAACTGTCTGTTGACATGCTCGAGGACAGCTCTAGATGTACAGTTTGCATTGTGGCACATGTGAACAGTGTAATGTATGACTTCTCTGTTGACTGACCCTTTCGATATACAGCGGTACATGGCAGTATAACAGCGGAAACACACAGTGATGAGCGGGATGTAACGGTTGTAACAAGTAAATTTTTGTATCTGTCGGCTTCAGTTCTGTCCAAATTTCGGGGCGAAAGGTGTTGATAGTCTCACTTGCAGAAGCGATGGTATGAACGGTAATGTTCAAGTTAAGGCGGGAAAGTTCTTGATCTTCGTCGAGTCTCACAATCCTGGTCATGGCACCAATTGTATTGTGATTATGCACAATAACACAGAAAGTGTTGAGACTAAGAACAATACACTTTATTGTTTGTTTGGAAACGGATACACAGTTCCAAAATTGGTGGGACAATGGTTCAACAACTCTCTGGTGATTCCACTAATTTCCTTTTTGCTGCTGTTGAGGGGTGCCCTCATTGTTGCATCCCTCACAGCCCAAAAGGAGGGGTGGAAAGAGGAAGATGAGGGCTGGGGAAGGAGGGAGTTGGGGAGGATATGAAGAGTAGGAATGGGGATGGTAGTGGTAGGAAGAATAAGGGAGATTGAGATCTCACAGATGCCTTGCATCGCATTATTTTAACAATTAAAATACAAAAATACAAAATATATATAACATAGTGCCATTCTGGCCGATGACCAAAATGAACAGTGGTTATACAATTAAAATGTTATACAATGATATATTTTTACCTACATTCGTTAACACTGAGTGCCATTTTGGTTTAATGATGGTTGGGAAGTCCTGTTGGGGTCTTGAACTTAGGGCTGGAAGAGCATCCCTTATGTTGTCAGGTTGCTTTGCTGAGTGTTGAAAACCTTACAGTTCCATATGAAGTTGTGGAACATGTTAAATGTTTCTTTAGATTTGCACAGGACATAATGCTGGTACGGAGGCTGCCACACGCTATCATGTGTGGGGCAGTCCCACAGAATGTGAAATAAGTCACCAGTTGAGTTGTTGTTGCACTCACAGTTGTTGTTGTTATGCTTCTTGAATCTGTGGAGATAGCTTGATATGTTGCCATGCTCTGAGGCCCTGTGTTAACTTGTAGGTGGGGATATCTCTAGACAACCATCTGCCTTCAGTGTGTAAAGTAACTGGTTTGTTAATTTGTCATTTTTCTCAAAGTTTGGAAAATAATCTCAATTTAAGAGGTTGGGTTCTAATTTGATTAACAGATTTAATACAAAACTGTAAAGTGTTATGCAAATCTGGACTGAGATATTTTGCCACAAGGTGGTTTCTAAGCAACACACAGTGAACTACTGCTGTAGTGTTAATTGGAATGTCATATTTATTCAAATATTTTTCTAAATTCTGATATATTGTCAGATCTTTTCCATCACATTCCAGATATTTAGAAAAAAAAAATTCATCAATGATTTGACATTTAATTTTACTAAAATATCTGATGTAAGCCATAAGAAAAGAAGAAACACCAAAAACAGACACATCAACTTGAATAGAAAATTTGCAATTTTTGAGCTCTGAAACTACTATATTTTTTACATTTTCAGCTATTTCATTAATACACTGTTTCACTGAATTTGCACTTAATGGTAAGCACTTTAAAACATCAACTAAGTCTTTTTTCATTACATTTTCAATGACATCATGCATCAATTGCAGGTATAACTATATCTTCTGCAATTGTGTGTGGTTTTCCCTCTTTTGCTATATTGAGTGAAATCTTGTATGAAGCAATTAATCCTCCTTCAATATTATTCATAGAAGAAGCAGACAGTTTCATAAAACTTGGTTGTGTTGCAAATTTTCTTTTTAAGTGTTTAAAAAAAATCAAATCTATCTTTTTTATCAGAATGAACTCTCTCAAGATGATCTTTCACTTTAGCTAGTTTTATCGCATCATTTTTATGTTTTCTCACAAAGAAGACACATAATTATCATTTCATTTGTTAGAGAAAGAATAAATCCAAACTTTAAATAATACAATGAATTTTGTTGACATTTTTTTTAGAAACTGAAGCTGCCATTGCAGAATTAGAGTTCTATAAATAATAATAAAAAAAATGAAGTTGTATTGTATCAAGGTGAACAAAAATAACTACAATTTTCTAACCGAGTTTTGCTTGCCACCGTTTTATTAATCCTAGTTTTTTTTAATATGAAATCCAATAAATGAGGCATTGCTGCTTTAGGCATATACCTATTTTTTTCTTTTAACAAATAGATACACACCCAAAAGCTGCAGTTCTTAGTTTATTGGATCTAAAAAAAAAAAGTCTAGTGAGTAGTAGCTAGGTCACTAGTGAAGTGGTGGCAACTGAGCCTTGGTTGAAAACTTTTGTTTGCTTTATAGAATACATACCAGTATTATTTACATACCAGTATTTACATGAAATACTAAAATTAAATGAACAACAGCTTAAAAACGGCTATAGGAGGTGCTAATAACATCAGCATACTGAAAATTAGATACAAGCTTATGAATGCTGCAAAATGTACTATGTAAGTAAGAACTGGAGCATGGAGTCGACAATTTCCGTTTATCCTGTGAGACTTGATCTGTATCCATTTTACACGTTGATGGGTAGCTGTACTATTAAATTCATTGAAATAATATTCAAAAACATGTATAGTTATCTTTGTGATTTATAGTTTCAATTTTTCCATCAACCTTCTAATAATGTTATATCAACTCCTAGGGGTTGATATCTACCACTTTGGCGACTCCTGTTCTAGATTACGCCTTTATACTAGAAACATCTAGTGTTACTCTCAAATACTTTATCTTAGAATAAGACAAGCCATCAGATTACATCAAAGATTAAATTATTGTGATAATATTATTAGAGTACTATTGGGAATCTTATCAAGTGGCATACTAAACCAAAATTCAGTAATAATAACTGGTGTATTTAACTATACAATATGCTAGTATAGAATATATTATCTGTGTAGACTAAGTTGAATCTACTTGGGCTGCAAATTTTAATTTAAGGAAACAACCTTTATTAATATTTTGTGTTGAAATTTTCACTTTATTAATATCTCTCTTCAATATTATTAACTACTGTCCTGCTTCATACACACATTCAAATGATTCAAATGATTTTGAATTCAAATTTGCAAAAGCAATCATTTGAATGTAAATTATCACCTTAATCATTGTAAATTATCACCTTAATCATTGTAAATTATCACCTTTCTCATCAATTTTGACCATGTAGTCTCCTTTTTTAAACCATTTTGAGACCATATGATGAGGCTGAGAATTATAATGGTTATTAGCAGGAATGAAAAAATGATGCTACTAAAAAATGGTATGGCTACAATTTTCTGTTAAGAAATTACAATTCAAAATGTTTACAGTGTATCAAATCGATTAAATGTGTCCAATGGAAGGTTAAATACAAATTATAATGATAAATATAGAATTATAAAAAAAATGTACAAATATAATAAAGAATTAGGAATAAGTATGACATACATCTCAAAGCCTGATGAATATATATAGAAACATCAAATGATTGCCTAAATCAGGAATTTTTCCATTTAATAAATATGTACAAAAAAAAAACAACAAACTGATTTGGCCACAACATAGCCAATCACTGGAGGGTGTAATTGTCTTTTGATTTTGATCATTTTGGCATACATTAGAAAATGTTTACTTGCCAAATTTGAACACAATTTGCCAAGTCTGAATGTATTGAAAAACTGAAAAGTCTTATCAGTAAAGAGTGACTTTCTGTTGACTGATAAATATCAAAACTTAATTAAGTTAAGATAGCAGTGAAAAATGGTTAAATATGGAATTTTATGTCAATTCATTTAATAGAACTTGAGATACATGTGTGCATACACAGACATCATTGCAAAAATAGTAAAAACATATTTTAGGGATCATAATTTGAGCTTATATATCAAAATATGAACATCCAAAATTTGATATGATTACAGTAACTTCCTTATCATAAGTGGCTGTTGGTAAAAAAAAAAAAGAATCAATATGATCTAGACCAGTGATTCCCAAACTTTTTTGATTTACTTCCCCCTTTGTTCCATAAAGTTATACCCAATGCCCCTAACCCATTTTCTCTTGTGTGAGAAAGGATTGGAAATATTCTTAGGAAAACTTTTCTATGAATCTCACACTTTGTGCCCTTACCGTACATTGTTCTCAACATCTGGAAACCATTAAACGCAATGTTTCCTCTTATTAGTTTAACAGAGGAAAGGGAACGGCTTTCAGTGACCCCAATTTTGCCTTTGGTCACCGTTCAATACCCTGCCTCCAGCGCCCCTAGATTTACTCATTGCCCACAAGGGGACGTTATTGCCCATTTTGAGAAACACTGATCTAGACAGTAGCCACATCTCATTTAAACATTTGTACTCATTAGAACACTGATAAAGAATAGCCTTATTAATGTAGGCATTCCTTATATAATATGGTAGTTATGTTTTGAAAAGTGCCATGTTATGCAAATCCATGCTATACAAAATAAAGGACTTGTGCAAAGCATAGGCATAACTCATTCATTTATTTCAGCTTTTGTTCAACAAAAGCTGAAATAAATGAATGAGTTATGCCAAGTGTTGAATATTATGCTGCATTGCAGTTTTGAAAAAATAATATAAAGATACAACACGTTTTCGAAATATGAAATAAGTTTATTAAGTCAATAATTAACTAAAAATCACAATTAAAAGAACTGTATTAATATTAATTTTAGTTAAATGTGAGTATTTTCTTTTTACAAAGTATTGCCATTATCTGAGATTTTTTATTAATCTTGATCAGAAATATCAGCAACACCTTCATTTTTTTATTGTAAACATTTTTTTATAGATGACAAAGTAAAAATATCTTAAGTCAAATGATTGCTGTAATTAATTGGGTTATTATTATGCAATAAGTAATAATTATTGGGTTGTTCCGAAAGTAAATGCACTTTTTTACCACCAGAGGGATTAGTTGTATTTTAAACCAGCCAACTTCATTCTAAACTACATTGTCATTACAGTATATATTTTGACAGCTGACATTTCAAGACTTACAGTATTTGTAAAAAATTTTGTTTGATTCTGTGCAATTTTTTTTTGTGTCCCATCAAATATGGAAAATCAAAAGTAGAATTATTGTCATATTTTGTTTTTTTATTACCGAAAAGGTAAGAATGTTGTTCAAGCAAGAAAAAAAATTGTGTGACATGTATGGAGATGATGTGTTGACAGAAAGACAGTGCCAAAACTGATTTGCAAACTTTTGTTCTGGCAATTTTGATATTGAAAATGCACCATGTTCTGGAAGGCCAGTTGAAGCTGATGAAGACAAAATAAAGGTATTGATTGAAGCAAACTGCTTAATTACAATGTGAGAAATCACTAAGAGATTAAATTTGTCAAATTTAACTGTTTATGATCACATGAAATGACTTGGTTTTGTTTCAAAGCTCGACATATAGACTCCACATGTTCTTAAAGAAAGATTTGCTCCATTCCATCAAATCAATATCTGTGATTTGCTTTTCAAATGTCAAGAAAAAGATTCATTTTTGAAGTGAATCATAACTGGCAATGAGAAATGGATTTTTTACAACAATATTGAATGCAAATGATTTTAGAATAGAAGAGATGAACCAGCTCAAAGCACTTTGAAAGCCAATATTCATAAAAAAAGAAGTGATGCTCATTGTTTGGTGGGTTTTTAAAGGAATTGCTTTTTGAACTTCTATCAGAATTTGACAATTGATTCGAAAGTGTACTGCCATCAACTGGACAAATTGAGTGATACCATCAAATAGAAAAGGCCAGAATTGATCAACTGAAAAGGTATAGTGTTTCACCATGATAATACCAGACCTCACACAAGTTTGGTAACTTGTCAGAAGCNTTTAGTCAAATACCTGTTGTCATCATTTCTGGTAGTAGCATGATTCATAAAAGTTTTGATCATTGCTTACAAAAAACTGATCCAAGTGATTTTTGACATTGTCATTTCAAGTAAATGTCTTACAGTTAAAAAAAATATTTTGTATAGACCGGAACAAGTAATAATCTGAGTGTGCTCGATCTGGTGAATATGGTTGGTGTGATAGCACGTTCCATCTAAGTTATAAGTTTCTGACCAATTACCAAACTTGTGTGAAATTTGACATTATCATGGTAAAACATTACACCTGTTTTGTTGATCAGTTTTGGCCGCTTTTTCTGTTTGATGATAATACTCAATTTGTTTACTCGATGGCAGTACACTTTTGAATCAGTTGCTAAATTGTCTGGTAAAAGCTCAAAAAAAAAAAATCCTTAAAATCCCACCAAAGAGAGCATCTCTCTTTAAAAACATGTGGAATCCATATATCAAGCTTTGAAACGAAACCAATTTGTTTCAAGTAATCATAAACAGTTAAATTTGACAAATTTAATCTCTTAGTGATTTCGCGTGTTGTTATTCGGCAGTTTGCTTCAATCAGTGCCTTTATTTTGTTTTCATTGGCTTCAACTGGCCATCCAGAACGTGGTGCATCTTCAGTATTGAAATTGCAAGAATGAAATTTTGTAAACCAGTTTTGGCACTTATTCTGTTAATACATCTTCTCCATACACGTCACACAATTTTTTTCTTGCTTGAACAGCATTCTTATTTTTTCGGTAATAAAAGAGCAAAATATGCCGAAAATGCTGATTTCAATTTTCCATATTTGATGGGACACGAAAAATAAACAATTGCACAAAATCAAACAAAATTTTTTACAAATAAGCATTAAAATGCTAGCTGTCAAAATATGTAATGATAATACGGTTTAGAATGATAATGGCGGGAAAAATACGACTAATCCATCTAGTGGTAACGAAATTAACAAAATTACTTTCCAAACAACCCAATAGTTTATGAATATAAAGGGTGCTGTCAACTTGTCTTGGCTGTTGGTGATTTTTGCTTTGACTTTACCTTTTCATTAATATACTAGATTTATTACCTTTGATATACTGATCAAGTGAAGCCAACTGATTTTAAGTAATACAGTATTCTTGTGGCAGTGTTTTTGTACTGAATTATTCTAAAGCATGTTTCTAAGAACTCCTCCTAATAATATGTCACAAAGTTGGAATGGCAGGAAAGGAGTAAAACACCACACTACCAGGAGTAAATCATTGGAGAGTGAGTGTTCAAATATTTAATCAAGATTAGATAAAGTGGAGCAATGAGAACAACTTTCTCTTAACAATATTGGTGAGTTGCATGCTTTTGCCTATGATAGGTCATTCATCTCTAATTCCTTGGACAGAAAATCAATCATATAATCAGTAATTTCTAACTCACATGGAACACTATGATTAAATAACACAAAATTATTTTTTCTTGGGGCATTAATGAGTTTCTAAATAAGATATAGTCAACATTTCCTGTATACAGGGGAAAAAAAATCACGATTTTTTTTTGTATACAATTGTCATCTTGGAAAACCCAAAATGCTTTACTTTGGAAATTCAGATTGAAGTTCCAGTGAGTTGACAGAGATAGATGGGCTGTATTAATTAAGTTTGGCACTAGATTTATCTGCCAATTTGCATTTATGCCATATGAAATTGTTTTTTTTTTATTTAAAAGATTATTATTCTACAGGTAGACAAGTCTATTTAAATGATGATTTATTTGTAGATGATAAGTGTTATACCTTTTCTATCTCATAGTCCTAGATTGTTGTCCTTTTTACTTTAAACTCTTATGCATTGGACTATCTGACGGGTCTCTACAGCACACAATGTCCCTCCAGGACTCTACTTGGATTTGGTTGGATTGTCAGTCAGCTATCTTATCTCTCTGGAATTGTAATGGATTTAGTTCTAAAAGCTTGATGATTATGAGTTAATTGCCCAGACCTGTTATGTATAGGTTTAGTGGAGATCTGGTTGGTTTCATCTGAGATTATTCTTAGGAGGTTATTGCCAGCCAATTGGAATTTTCATGTGATACCAGTGGATAAACCTATGGGCAAGTCAAGTAATGGTTTTTCTTCTTTTTTAATGAATCTAAAGGTTATTTTGAGCTATTGAATAACTTATCATTAATCTAACTCATTCAAGCATTTATGCTTCTCAATTCATCTTGGATTGAGAAGCAAATCATTTATGCTAGAACTCCTCAAAAACAGCAAGACATTTGTCTTGATTTGGTCTCTAATATCTTGGAAACTTGGTCTCCAATGTTTGATGGAGTTGTCATTAAGGGTGATTTTAATGTATTGTACATGTTGGTNTCAATTCATCTTGGATTGAGAAGCAAATCATTTATGCTAGAACTCCTCAAAAACAGCAAGACATTTGTCTTGATTTGGTCTCTAATATCTTGGAAACTTGGTCTCCAATGTTTGATGGAGTTGTCATTAAGGGTGATTTTAATGTATTGTACATGTTGGTCACAAGTCTGACACTTTTTGCTTTCCTGGCTGTATACAGAGGGAAAGTATGGCAATCCTGCAAAATATGACTCCCCCAGATTTTTACATTTTTGGACTTGGAGATAATTGGACTTGGAAAAAATTGGAGATAATTTTTGTATATATGGATATTAGTGTGTTGTATGTCTGGGGCACGATTTTGTTCACCCTCTTTGGTGCTTAATAACTTCTGTGCTTTTGTCAAACATTTCTGAAATTTTACAGTGAGGTTTATTTTGTTTCGTTAAGAGGATTGATTCTATTAAATTTTGGTGGTGAGATAAATTGAGTCTTGTATGTCTTCATTAGGGTCAGACTTAATGATGATTTTACTTGTTATTAGCATTTACAGTTTTTTATAAAACTCATCCCTGCCCTCAAAATTAAACTTTTTATATTTTAAACTATTATTAAAAAACTTTTTGCCATTTTATAAAATACTAGCTTACCTGCGTGCATTGCTGTGATCTCAGAAGAAAGAAAATTTAAGCAAACTCGTTATGATAAAATTCAATTTACATTTTATCATTTTTATTGAAACTTATTATTATTATTATTCATTTTCATCAGGAAAACATTTCAAAGTGTTGTTTCAATTCTATTTATTTATTGGAGTGTTTGTGGATACACGATATTTTTTGTTTTTCCGTCTGGTGCGTACACGAATAAATCAGAAGGTTTTNTCCAAGTAAAGGAAACTGTGCTCAAAGGAAGACTGTAAAATGACTTTTGGATGAACCCTTTTCTTACTCCCCTTTTAGTTAGAACATGATCTAACTAAAAAGAAAGAAAGAAAGGAAAAATTGTTCAATCAGGGACAGATCAAATGGTTAACCCTTGTTCACATCGCTAGTAATATTTTGCAACACTAGCATTATGCGAATCAGTTATCATCGTGAGTCTGGCAAATTTATAGTACAAATATTTTCTGTATTTTGGTTTAAAATAGGTACCTAATTATTACTTTTTACCTATGTATTACATATTTTATTGTACAATTTATTATTAGTTCATTTAATTGGGGCAGCTGCTTATTGGGCCAAAATGAATTAATCCCAATGTATCCCAGTTAAGCAGAATGCAATGTATTTAATTTTGCAGGTCTATATCATTTTAATATAAAATATTACAGAATTATCTGTTTAAAGAGCTTCTATTTTTTAATTATATATTTTCTCTCCTGTATTTATCATACCATATATCAAAACAGGCATGATACAACAGTATATACATTCTCTTACTGACTTTAAACCAGCAATTCTTTTTAAATTTATGATCTTTATTAATTCACAAATGAACATTTTACTGTGTTTATTTGAATCTAAGATTTATGTTAATTTCTTCATGCTAACTCAAGACAAATTTATGACGACAGAAGTGTTTCTGTTGACGTAAATTTGTTTAATATTTTTTGCAAATAAGTTTTATTTCACTGTCTTCTATGATATCAAAATCCAGAAACTTCTTCATTCATCATGTTAGGCTCTTCTAAACCATACTAATGTTGTTTTAGTCACACAACAACAAAACCTAATACTGAGGAATGTACCTGAGTTTTAGTTTTAGTAAATTAAAACTACAGTAATCAACCATGAATTTGATGTTTACATCTTCCCACATGAAATCATATGTTGGTGCCTTTTAAAGCATCAGAAGTGCAACATTTTCTTGAAAGAGTGCTGCACAACTTTTTCTGGGAATTTCATCTACTTATGACATTACTGTAATAGACTAACAAAACTGAGCTCAGTTGACCTCTTAAATATTAAAATGGCACAATGGAATTAGTTACAGAAAAATAAGACACAAGGCACTTGATGTCACTAATTACTTATGTCACTTATGTCAAACTACATTGAATCTAAGATACCCTATTTTCAGACATACCAAAACCTAAAACAAAATTACTCTTACATTAGGGTAAATACTGTGTATTGATGAAAATCATGAATTAACTAACTTAAACACTTAAACATGATACATAGAATCTATAAAATATTTTAGTAGTGATTGAAGCAATTATTGGGTTGTTTGGAAAGTAATTTTGTTTTTTTATTACTAGAGGAATTAGATGTATTTTTACCAGCCATTTTCATTATATACTTTGATAGCTGACATTTTAAGGCTTATTTGTAAAAAACTTTGAAAAAAAAAACAATTGTACAGAATTAAACAGTCTCCCATTAAATATGGAAAATCGAAAGCATCCTTTTCAGCATATTTTGCCTTTTTATTACCAAAAAATCCAAATGCTGTTCAAGCAAGAAAAAAATTGTGGTACATGTATGGAGATGTGTTGAAAGAAAGACAGTGCCAAAACTGGTTTACAAAATTTCGTTCTCGCAATTTCAAAATTGAAGATGTACCATGTACTGGAAGGCCAGTTGAAGCTGATGAAGACAAAATAAAGGTATTGATTGAAGCAAACTGCTGAATTACAATGTGAGAAATCACTAAGAGATTAAATTTGTCAAATTGAACCGTTTATGATCACATGAAATGACTTGGTTTTGTTTCAAAGCTTGACATATGGGCTCCACATGTTCTTAAAGAAAGATTTGCTCCTCAAATGTCAAGAAAAAGATTCATTTTTGAAGTGAATCATAACTGACAATGAGAAATGGATTCTTTACAACAATATCGAATGCAAATGATTTTAGAATAGAAGAGATGAGCCAGCTCAAAGCACTTTGAGAGCCAATATTCATAAAAAAAGTGATGTTCTTTGTTTGGTGGGATTTCAAAGGAATTTCTTTTTGAGCTTCTATCAGAATTTGACAATTGATTCGAAAGTGTACTGCCATCAAACAGAAAAGGCCAGAATTGATCAACTGAAAAGGTATAGTGTTTCACCATGATAATACCAGACCTCACACAAGTTTGGTAACTTGTCAGAAGCTGTTACAGCTTGGATGGGATGTGCTACCACACCCACCATATTCACCAGATCTGGCACCCTTGGATTATTACTTGTTCCAGTCTTTACAAAATTTTTTAAAAAATAAAACATTTACTTGAAATGAGGATGTCAAAAATCACTTGGATCAGTTTTTGTAAGCAAAGATCAAAACTTTTATGAATGTGGAATCATGCTACTACCAGAAACTATGGCAAAAGGTCTTGGACCAAAAGGGTCGATATATAATATTTATATATTATAAGAAAGTTGGTTGGTTTTTTTCCACAAAAAAAAAAGAAAAATTACTTTCTGAACAACCCAATAGAAACTAAGTAATTTGGTACTAGAAGTAGACATTAGGTGCCATCTCTTATCTAAATTAGTAATTATAATAATTTAGAACATTCTGGAAGAAAAGATCTAACTTGGGGTGGGACTTGAACCCACAACCTCCATTTACCATGCAGTGTGCTTGCCAGTTATGCCATCTGGACTCCAAGCAAGACTTCACTTCCAGACATATTTAAATTTAGATATAATCATTCACAGTTACTTATGGTGCAGGCTGGGAACGACTCCTATGCCAATAATATTTTAGATTCTTAACTTAATTCATGACTGTTTTTTTCTGTTGTGTTTGCTGTGACAATTGAAATTTTTAAAGTGGAACATGATAATGAGTTTATGAAATTTCTCTTAATCTGATGCTAATATTGTCGAAATAAGCAAACAAAACATATGCGCTTATATAAGATAATACATATTATGTTTAAAATTCATTTTCATTGGATTCAGTACCAGTAGATTTTTTTGCATTGTTAAAAGTAATCCATGGGACAGGTTTGGAACTTTTTGCAATTTTCTGAATTTTTCTTTGATTTTTTTTTTCCATTTGATGAGATTTTTTTTCTACATTTCTCTTCTTCAGAAAGTATCACTACTTTATCTTCTGAACTATGGATATCAATTATTATACAATAATACCATGTTTTAAATAACTGTTTAATTATTAAACATTATTAAACAATTTAAAAAGAAAAAGAAAAAATTAAAATATGAACAACATTCTTATTGTGTAATCGTGAAGCTGTTATTTTACCAGCAGCCATTTGCAATTATGTAACATAATCATACACTTTCATTAATCATATATATCTATGTACTGTACATTTGGAACTATAGTAGAAACAGTATACATTTGTTTGTAAACAAAATGTAAATTAGTGGCTAATTTTTGTATTGTATGTGGGACTGTTTGACACAAATTTATTACCTAAATATTAGAGCTTGAAATGAATAATATGGCATTAGTTCAAATATCACAGATAGTGTTACCACCCATCCGGTTTTCACCCGGACAGTCTGGAAATTGACTCACTGTCCGGGTGAACTATTAATTTTGTCTGGGAATATCATGCACTGCCTGTCGACCTTCCCCCTCCCCCTGTACGATTCATATTCGTATACATCTCCAATATCCAATAAAGCTAAGTTATCTGTAGTTGTTCTTTCTTAATTTAAGTTACTTACGTTACTCTTACCCAAGTCTCCCTAGTCCCTAACTGTAACTGATTTAGAACCGATATGCACTTCATGTTATTCTTTGCATTCAAAATGACATTGCACATGCGTCAGGAACTTGTATTCAAACAAACCTCACCTGCTGTCTGGGTCATCGATTTTTGAAAAGGTGTCAACACTAATCACAGATTGGCACTTGCATGCACTGGAAATAAGCTCTTCAATTAAATTTTTCAATATTTTTATTCTTGTGATTTAGGAGTTGTTAATCATTTATAGCAATTCATCCAGTTTTGAGTATTTTTGATTATGATGTATGCTTTTATTAGGTTTTTTTTCATTTTGATGCACAATTTAATGAATATTCTCTGTTTTAAACCTCCCATGACAAATTCCAAAAAAGTTTGATTTTTTAAATGAAAGAAATATTGCATTACACATGCATGAGAATTCTTTGAGAATTATCATGTGAATGCATGAAACTGATCACATGTAACTTACAAAACATTTTAATATTTTCCATTTTAATTTTTTATTCCTGGAACTTTTTGAATACATCTTGTAAGAATTTCATTTTCAATGACGCCATAAAAATCATAGGAACTATGCTTACATTAATAAATAAGTAAATTCATATAAGAACTTTGAGAGTCTGTCTTTTTGCTCTTCTTTGTATATTAAAAATGTAGAGTTTAATTACAGAAATTAGAAATGAAATCTAATCTTAAATTTGTGGCTTCAATTTGCTTATGCCCAGGTTTAAGATAGAACTTTTGACTAGGCCATCAATAGTTAACAATAGAAAACTATTTAATTGGAAAATGAGAATTAAATAATATAGAAGTGACCTAACTCATGACATTGTTTCTTTAAATAATCTGTTAATTACAAATTTTACATCT
The DNA here is from genome assembly GCF_000671375.1 of Centruroides sculpturatus. Lineage (NCBI taxonomy): Eukaryota > Metazoa > Arthropoda > Arachnida > Scorpiones > Buthidae > Centruroides > Centruroides sculpturatus. The sequence continues at coordinate 123,099 of NW_019385494.1, read as the reverse complement.
ATTGGTAATTCATCTAAACTACATTTGAACCCCAACTATCTGATATAATGTGGACCAATGAAACCTCTGGAAACTGAAAAATCAGATAAAATGAAATTTTGAATTAACAATTATCAATATAAAAGCCTTTCATATGATATGACTTTTAAGCCTTTTTATGCCTTAGTGAATTTAATCATTTATAGGAACAACATTTTTTTACATCATTTATTATACAGCTAAAACATTAAATAGTTTTCAAATAACTGAATTTATATTATACTAGCAGGTAGGCCCGGCGTTGCTCGGGCAAAAGTAACGATAACTAAGATTAAGATTATTACATTACAGTCACAGAATGCAAAAATTGGGTCCCCTTGTTTCCAGACTAATTAAAGAATTTTTCGATGGTTCTAAAAATATATTCGATTTTCCCACAAAAACTGCATCTGTGTCTTGCACATGGCTTTCTCTTAACAATTCCATTGTTGACACTTCCATTGTTACTTAACACTTCCATTGTTACTTAGCACTTCCATTGTTACTTTGCACTTCCATTGTTACTTAACACTTCCATTGTTGATGGAAGTGTTAAGNTTGCTTTAATGTTGTACATAAATAATTTTTTACATGCTTCACTGTGTTGAAGGACCTTTCACCTGAACAGTTTTTAATTGGTAACATTAAAAATAATCACACAATGCTTTCCAACAAAAATTTTGTCTACATTGTCTTCATAACTCAACAAGAAAATTAAAAAACATAAATAAATAAAGGAGGGAGGGTTCTTGATGGGATCCCAAACAGTCACTTGTTTTGCTTCCTGATAAATCTGCCATTAAGTAGCAATACAAATGTGTTGGGAATTTCATGTGTCTCACCCAGCAAATGATGTAGCTGAAAAATTGGTACCACAAGATATTCTCAACATGTTGAGAATATCAAGGAGTACAAGTCAACAACAACAGTCCACTGGACAAGGGAGCAGTTGACTGCTCCCTTGTCCAGTGGACTGTTGTTGTTGACTTGTACTCCTTGATATTCTCAACATGTTGAGAATATCTTGTGGTACCAATTTTTCAGCTACATCATTTGCTGGGTGAGACACATGAAATTCCCAACACATTTGTATTGCTACTTAATGGCAGATTTATCAGGAAGCAAAACAAGTGACTGTTTGGGATCCCATCAAGAACCCTCCCTCCTTTATTTATTTATGTTTTTTAATTTTCTTGTTGAGTTATGAAGACAATGTAGACAAAATTTTTGTTGGAAAGCATTGTGTGATTATTTTTAATGTTACCAATTAAAAACTGTTCAGGTGAAAGGTCCTTCAACACAGTGAAGCATGTAAAAAATTATTTATGTACAACATTAAAGCAAGAGAGCTATCAAATTTAAGCCTTATATTTATTGAAAATGATAAATTACAGAAACTGTCTTTTGATGATGTGATTGAGCAGTTTGCAGCTGAGAATTGGAAGTAATTGTAACATGCATGATAAACTAAGTAATAAACTATATATTAATGAGTATAATTCTTCTGCCTTTTTATTTTTTGTTGCAAAGGACCACAAAAAATTTTAAATTGCTTGGGTCTTCTTTGTGGGTAAATTCAGCATATTTGCTGCTTACATAAGTTCAGACTAGACATCCAGGGCACATTGCAACAGGATCTCTAGACAATATTTGTTGAGTTTGGTGAAATCTTAGCATTGGTTAGTTTTCTAATAAATTAGCAATCAAAAGATTTCTCACAGAATCATAACAAACATATTAGTTTTATTAGACACACATCGGTAGTCCTGTTGTTGATTGGTCGGGGCCGTCGACTTTCTTTAACATAGGAAGTATAGGGAGTTGACCATCTGTGTGTCTAATCAGTAACAGGCTCTTTCCTAGTAGCTTGTTTGGAAACTGGGCTATCATACGGCAACCAGTTAATTTCAAGTTCAAAATTCTGTTTGTGAACCAATTATCAAAAGTAAAATTATATGATAATATTACTTTCGATAAAGGAGCATGATGTAACAATATCTAAGATGCTCTCTTAAGTGGATTTGACTGTAGTAATTAAAGTTTGAGATGTTAAGAATTATTGCAATTTATAGATTTAATATATACATTATTTTAATAATAGTTAACTAGAATTTAAAATTAAATATATACATAAGTTAAATATTAAAGTTAATAGTGATGTATAAATATATGTATAAGATGAAAGTTTTGCTAAGTAATGAATGAAAAATTATCTAAAATTATATTTCTATATAATAAGAATTTTTTCCATACTAGTATTATTACTAAATTGATAAAATTTTATTATTTATTTATTATTTTTCATTGAATTAATAGGTTTTTTTTTTAAATGTTTAATCACACATCATTTAAACGCATAGAGGCTTTAATGTTTTATATTTATAATTATTATTCTTAATTTATAGAGAATATTTTATTTTTATTATTTTGAAATTGTTATAATTAGTTTTTATATGGAATTGTTGCCGTAGTTGCGAAATTGGTTTGCAGATGGCAGCAGCGACGTGAACGTAACAAAGCTGATAGTATGACGTATTTGAGTGTCTTGTCTGGCAACAATATTTCATTATTAGTTAATTTATTAATTTTTTTTTTCTGTAGAATTTGTATTTTTTTTAAATCTGCAATGTCTATTGTTAAATATCTTGTATTTTTTTCAGCACACGATTTATCATTTTTTTTTCTATTGCGATGATTTGATAGTAAAACTGTTTATCAGAGTACATGAAAATTGATAATTTTATGAAAGTAGTGATAAACAGATTCATGAGGAAATTACTCCAAAAATCCTCTTAGGTATAGAACAGCGCTGTTTTTAACAAAATTATCTGAAAACTTACAGAAATTGACTGTAGATTGTCGAGTTAAAATTATTGAAGTGAAAAATTAAAAATAAATCAAGCAGTATTAATTTTAGAGAATTTTTGCGTTTATGATTATAACTTTTTTTAGTTAACAAATCGCACATTGCAGACATTTCATCGACCAACATCATCCTTAAAACAAATTTATGCTACAAGCATTTATAAAGTCGTCATGTAAATCAAAATGATGGTAAAGTTGAAAAGTTACTTCCGATTCAATAACTGTACCGTCTATTCTGCTAATTATTTTCTTCTGATATAACTTGGAAATTTTTTATATACTCGTACTTTATAGCGATTACTTTACGTAATTATAAATTTTAAAACATTTTAATATGCAATTTTTAATTTCTTCGGTACAAGGAAACTATCTATTCGTTATTGTTGATAGATAACAAACAATACTGTATTTATTTGCAGCTTAAGTAGACTACTTAAAGTTAATTATTTTGTGCATAACGTTTAAATATATAAGACACAACAAAATCAATTTTTAACTTGGTTTCATCATTAATAATTTGTGTGTTTTTATAATATGTAAATTTATTATAGGACGATTAATATAACAATCTGAAATATGATATGAAATCTTCATATTTTGATTATTTCAATTTATTTTGCATCCTTTTTTGCGTAGCATGACTACAAAACAACATAGTGGACACTACTAAAATTTTCAAATAATTAGAGTGAGGACAATGACAGAATAACAATGAATTAAAATAACTTCATACTTTAACAACTTTCTTGATTAATAAATGACTCTAAATAGAGGAGAATGTACATTATGTCGATGAAAGTCAGTCTTCACTCTGGGCAATTAAAATATTCAGATGATTCTCCACCTCCTGACTGACTTCGCATTTCGATATTTTCTGACAAAGGCGAAACTTCTAAGAAAGAGGAAGCAGTTATAAAGTGTAAGAATGTTTTTCATTAATTTTTAAATTTTATGTTTGATAAATTTTACAATTTATCGTCTTTGGGCGATTCTAACTATAGCAAATTATTTATCCATGCAAATTTTTTTTCTCAGTGCATTATTTTGCGAAACTGAGCATTTTATCTCGGCTTTAATGACCTCTTTTCTCCCAGAGATTCTGAATATGCGGGTAAACCTCTACTGTTCATTCTTGACAGAACTATTTATGCATGCACACCGTCACAGAGGAGTCTATCGTTGATAAGCTGGTTTATGACAAACTCCACCCGACAGCCACCCGAAAAAGTTGTTTTGTTTAATAATATTTTTTGCTTTTCGATTATCCCTATATATATATATATATAACTATTGAATTGAAAGACACGAAAAGTTTAATTGGAGCTATATTAATCGAGTTCTCTTATCGTTAATCGTCAAATGTAGAGAATTTGAATGTTAATAAACGGTTGTTTCTCGTCGAATAATTCGGTAATGATTTATTGCCTCTAATGGAATAATTCTATTCGTAATGGAGAAGTTAAGCTATATTTTTTCATATGAAATGTAGAAAGTGCAAGGCAGTTTTTAATCGTCGGCATTCTTGAGATAAATAGATGATTGGTCGAAAGTTTCTATATTGAATCGACTCGAGTTTGGACAGCAATTAAAAAGCATCTGCCTATCCGATCGATGAGGAAAGTGACATGCGCCTCTTCGCCTTGGCATCGTATCGCTGTTTCTTCTTCGAGGGGTGGCGTCGGCCACGCGAAGCGGCACGTGCCGATTAGAGAACGTAGCCCCAGGCGGAGCTAGTCCTGCCGGGGATCCGATTCGGACGAGTGGTTCTTATCCACCTGTCCTCGATTTACCACCTGGCGGCTCCTCATATATAATCTTCTTCTGGTTTATTTCGCCAGTCGATTGGCAGTAGGAAGTACGTCAGCATGTGCTTTCGATTGTGCGCCACGGATAGCTGGAGCAGGTCTCTTTCCTCTCCGTATGATCTGGCGGTAAGTTTATTATTTATTCTGTTTTTGTTTTTCGTCGCGTCTTCTTGATCGGGAAGACTTGAATCCAGCGGTCCTAAATGTTTTAAAGAACTGCTGGAGATGTTTAAAATTCGAGTTGTGATTTTTAGGGATGGCAGATGGTCCAGGTGCCGACATTTACCCGAGTGCCATCTGCCTCGGATGAGGGACAGGTGGTTTGGACGACGATAGTTCGAGTTCGAGATAGAGATGGCATCTGCCGTTAAAAAAAAATTAGACTCGCGTAAAGTATAAAATCTATGGGATTACTTGATTAGATTACAAAAGAAGATATTTTGGAGAGTAAATCAAATTTGAAAGTTTTCTATTACAATGATTTTGATACGACGAAGAAAATATTAGCTAAGATTATGTAAATAACAATGATAAATAAATTTCAGCTTGATTGACTTTTCGTTTTCGTATTTTCGTTAGGTTTTATCCTGACGAAAATACAAGCTATACATATACATAAAGAAAATAGCCTGATATTCACTTTCATCTTATTTTCAATTATTCGATTGTTGCGTCCTGTCATTTTCGTTAAAATGTTACGAAATGAACTGGTCTGGAACAGCTGGTTCACATGCTTTTTAATCTTAGATTGTTGTACTCATCCATTGCAGATATCTTGGGCCATAGCTTGTGCCTTCTTTCATCCGTTACAGAGGATTCTGATATATCGTCCACAACCGAGTAGTATTTTTACTATTTCGTTGGGATCCTTTTCTCTTTACATTACTTATATTCGACTCTTGTCCTTTTGTTATTAAGGAGATTGGGTTGTCTTAGTTCATCTGTCAATAGACTTGGCTTTGTTCCATATAAATTGGCCAAGCATTAGTCTCGGAGTGTTCTGCAGTAGCGACATTTAAATACGAATTTATTGGAGAAAAGGGAATATGGGAATTAGGCTTCCCGTTTTTCTCGATTGCAGTTTTGGTTTTATGATGAAATTATCGAATCAATGTTCCCAGCGCAAATAGGAAAGGCGTCTGAAATAGAGGAAGTGAGTAATTTAATGGCATCGGCCGATACGTTTTCTCGTTCGTCTTCTAAAGCGGACCGGAGATGTTATGGCAGTGCTGTAACTGGAGAAAGTACTGCTACCGTAGAAAAGCCCTAGTCTTGCTGTGCAACTATTCTTTCTTTAAATTGATGGATAGTCGTTCAGGTGTGGTTTTTTTTTCCAGTTTGAAATTATCGATTGTTAATTCCTTGTTACGCCCATTGTCGATTTATTTAACGAAGATTTTAGTTTGTTTAAGATTTCACTTTTCGCAGATCTGCGGGAGATGGTTTGGAAGATAGCCAATCTCTAGTGAATTAATATCAATGCTATAAACTAGATCGGATAAGAAAAATATCGTTTCAGGCGATTATCCGTTGTAGGTGACTGATTGGTATTATTTAAGGCCCATGTTGCGGGTTAATGGAATAGATGAGACGGTTAATTCTACCGAGTTTGTTCGATTTCACTATAAAGCTCCCTATAAGTTAGCGGCGAGTCTGTCGGTCGAGAACTTGGCCCGTTTCCACAGTTTACGTATCTCCATTCGGCCTCGAAAGTTGGTTTTCACAGATCGATACTGCAAGTTGCATTCTCGCTGACCTCGTTCATAATTATTATTTTGTTATTTATTCTTGTTTTTTTTGCATATAATATGCCTATAAAGTAATTTTGAATTTCTCTCTAGTAAACATAGACAGGTGTTTCCGGTAGAAAGAATTAATCCCGATCAACGACGGAAAAAGTGCAGCTACACGTCCCGGAACGATGACTCGACGGCCAGATTTAACTTTTTAGTAGTTCGTTTCATTCATCGATGCGCTCTGGTGTAGCATCTGGTGGCGCTCGCCCTCCGCTCTGCCCGCTCGCCACAGCTCGGAATGAACCAGTCCGCATCTGCCGTCGCGGTCGACGCGACCTATTTTCCGGGGTGAGGCCGACGCTAAAGGGTACTTGCGGACCCCCAACCGGCCCAATCGGCCTTTCATCGTATCTTTGACAGCGATACACCAGAGTTTCCAATCCGATCTTGCATCTATAGATAAAGGCCTTTCCGGGCCGTCCGCCGTACTTCGTCGGCGACCCTCCGGCCATCCCCCGTTTAAATTTGGGCTTACCGAGGGTGGTGGGTGTTGGGAGGAACGAGCCGTGCTCGGCCTGGAACAGAAATAGGATGGAATCCGGCGGTTCGTTTACCAGCGACGACGATGACCCCGGAATCGACGTAGAAGACGACGCCGAAGTAAGGTCATTTATCGATTTTTACGGCTCCCGAGGTGCTATATCGGACATTCGCGCCTGTCTCGGTCGCCATGATAATACAAATGGCGTTCGATCGTATTGGGAGGAGGAGAGGCTTTTTCTTTCTCTGAGTTTTCTAGCCAGTACGAAATGCTGCAGAAAAGCTATCTATCTAGGCAAAGTTAACATTCTAAATTACCGTTTCGACTTCATTACTATATTATTTGTATTCATTCTCATCGTATTCACAACAGTATACGATTAGACCTCGAGTTTAATAGATCAGATACGGATGCTGTATAATGATAACTACCAAATGTTCCTTTATAGTTTTTTTTTGCTGATATCCGATCTGTGCCGTGCGGTTCGTGGACTTAGTGCTTGCCATCCTGCGCTTAGCGCTGCGGCGTCTATTAGTTCGAGAAATGGTCAGTGTTGAGCGTGTACCATATATGAATAGCGATCGAGTAGGAAGCGTGGATTGGGCCAGAAACTAATCTTCTCGTTTTTGATGCGGAGCAGGTGGTGCGGCGCAGCTGCGAACCGAGCAGGTGTTTGTTGGTATCACGTGTTTGAGTTCACCTGGTCTTACTTCCCCCGAACCGTCTATGGGGGCGAACCTTATCCGTATCCGATCTACCTCTTTTTTTCGCGGTCCTTTCGGACGTTAGTGTGTAGCGACGCGACTGCGGTGGAATGACGTCACCCCCGCCTCGGTCCAATAGCGGAACGGAACCGGGGAGGTCGCGATGCAGGCCGCGCGTTAGGATCGATGCTCCGAATCCGGTCGGGGGACGGACGAGAGACCTTCCGGTCACGTTTCACGTAAGTAGGATTCCCATTTGGGACGTTAGCATCACGCGAGAAAAAAATATAGGAGGACTAGATCTATAGAGTCGATGCGAACATGGCATGTCTTAATAAAAATTGATGAGAGCAGTATCTTAATTCTTTCGAAGGGATGGGTCTCTGACGCGTGCTGGCATCCGTTTCCGATTACTAGGAGAATTCGTGTTTATCCTTTTTGGAATCTGTAATATGTTTACAGATTCTGAGAATAATAAATAGAAGTTAGTGAATGTTGGCCACGTGGCTCCGATGTCATACAACGACAAGTTCCTCTTCGAGTATCTTTGTTGATTTTCTTGTCTCTTAGGACCACTTCCATGTCCTTAAGTTCATTCATTTGATGGGTGAATCCAATGTCCGAGTCAAGGGTGTGCGCCTTTTTTCTTTCCCTTTTACGGAGATTGGCTGGGCGTTAAAAGACAGTTTAGAGGTCGTCGGGTGCGTAGAGGGTGTTTTTGTCAGAAGGGAAATGCGGGGCGCTGCTCCCGAAGCGTGTAAAATTAGAAGAGTCGGTGAGGGCGGTTAACCGAGAAGACACGAATAGAGGATAGACGAGTCCAAGGATGAAATGGGTTAAATCTTTGGGAGGTTAGGGAAAGTAGTGCTTGGCTTCGCAGGGGTTCTAAACTAGCATTTGCAATTATAGCTAGGCTAGTGGCTTGCTTACATTGACCGTTTCGTGCCGGAACCTTATTTCGGATGTAGCGGATGTCGTCCATCTATCTTTACTTCTATAGATTTTCATTAATGAATGCTTTGGCGAAACCTTTGGAGGCGATCGCGTGACTTGGAAGTGTTCCAGTCGACACTGGTATACTTTTGCGTTCCGATATATTGTTTCATTACGAATCGCCAGAGAAATTGTTTTCTTTGTCTCCGTTTTTTTTTTAACTTGGAACAATATTGGGAAATATATCATTCTTACTGTTTCTTGGAAGAGTGATATTTGTCCGTTATGATATTTATAGTAACTTATTAAAGACGTTTCCTGAATAAAGTGAAGTTATGACTTAAAATATAACGCATCCAGTGTATAACGAATTCGAAGTTTACTCTTTGCACGTTATTTTTAGTCGTTGCTTTCGTCCCTATGTCTTTTGATCGATCGTTTTTCTGTCACTAGTTTGGCGATTAATTTGCTTACTTATTCGACCGAATAAGTCTCTCTCCAATCCCGCATTCAGAATTTATTATTATTATAATAATATTTTGTCTAATGATTGGACTATCATTCAGTAAGACTGAATAACTATTTGAGAATTAAAGTTACCTATTCTCCCAAAAGAATTTTTATTCATTTCAGAATTAATGCAAAAATACACTAGAATATTAATTTGGATTGCCTGTCCTAGTTCAAGAACGGGAAAGGCTACTATATATAAACTTGACTTTCTTTAAAGATGTAAAACGGTACGAAGGTTGTTAACAGATTCAAAAGCTCTACTTTGATAATGTTTTTGATTTCAGTGCTTACTGAGTGGCAATCTGAAAATTCTGTTGAAGAGTATAATGATTGGTGTTTTTAGTGCTAAACTAGAATTATATTTGAATAAAATTGTTCTGGATCTCTGTAACTTTGTGAAATTTTTATTATTGAGCTTCTGTAAAAGATTAAGTCTTTCTTTAGGTATTTATTTTGGATAATGAAAGAAAGTTAAAAGAATATTAGATGCAGTGGCGGATCCAAGGGGAGAACTACAGGGGCTTAAGCTCTTCCATCGACATAAAATGAAATTAAAATGTATTTGTTCGAACATCAAAACGTTGTTTTTAAATGCATTTATAATGACAAATAGGTTTGTCGGATCGTCCGCAATGCAATCGGTCGTGCACGCGTTAATAAAAGGTACTTATTAATTATTCAACTATTTTTGAGTTAGCCCCTTTGAGTACTTCTGGATCCGTTGCTGGTTAGATGTGAACAAAATTGCATTTAAATTCTGTATTAAATATTTGTATTTTGGGACTAATAAATTTTTAATTATTCTGTATATTTTGCTGAGATCGGTAATTTGAGAATAATGGAGATTTAATTTAACTATTTGGCACTATTGTTTGTTTATTTGTAATTTTAGATTTTGAAAAGTACAGTGAAATATAACAACTAAAATCTAAAAAGTGTTGGTATAATATATGTTTATTTTTGTATAAAAATCTAAAAATATCGGCTTGTGATTTTTAATAATGATCCTTTGAATTATTGCACGATTGTAATTTTGGCAAAATTGCTGCCAGAAGTTTATGAACTAAGAGTTTGAGAATTAATAAATACAAAATAACTTTTTTTAATCTATGGAGAAACACTGAAAAAGGTTTTTTTTTGTGAGAGAGCTTTAAAAATTATAAATGCATAATTGGGTTGTCAGATTTGTTAATATTTAAACCAGTGTAAGTATGTTAAATACTAAATATTTAACATACACTTAAGTATGAAATCTCTAAGAACACATTGAGTAGTTTGCAGAAACGGGCTCGAGGCCCTCGACCATTATTTAAAACCACGGATTACGAAAAATCGCATTGGAAGAGCGACATTTCTTAGATATCGGTTAGACCACCGGTACCGAAACTACGTCTCCCCTGGTCAAGTCTCAGTCGCAGCACAAGTTAATCTGGCTCACGAAAGCATTAGACTTAGCACTTATAGCAATATGCTATAAGTGCTAAGTCTTTAGCAATATTCTTACTTTTAGTATATATAAATATGCGAAAGATTTCTGGCCGCCTGCTTACGATTTATGCGCGATTTGGCCCGCCATTCAAAAACTTTGAATACTGGTTTCTAGACAAATTTCTTACTATTGGCAAGTCTAGATTCCTACATAGCACATTTCTTTTTCATCTCGTTTCAAGAATGGAAATCGTCGCTGTTTTGTTTCTTCCGTTGTTTTCAAGAATTTGATTAAGAATGGGTGCTTTGGTTTTATTGTTAAACGGCAACGCGACACATGGGCGATTTGCCGGGTGGGAGTGCCTCCCAGGAGATCTTTTATGGGAAACTAGTCCTTATTTAGGTGTTAATTATGAATTGATATCGCGTTTGTGTTATAGATATTTATTAACGGATTCACAGATGATATTCGTCTCGACAGCTATGAAACGAAAGAATAGTCCAAAATCGAAATAATACTAAAATAAAATTTTAGTTTAATTGATCATTATTAACTAGCCTAAATAAAATTTTAGAATATCAGCATTTACGTTGGAACTTGGTTAGTTGCGTGGAGAAAGTTGTACAGTATGTCTTTTATGTTTTTTACCAGACGCCTTTCTCTTTGGAGAAAATATTGTATCGTGATGGTGACAGATTTTACAAAACAGAAATAATAAAACAATTTATTTAAATCAGTTAGAGGCGTCTTTTAAACGAACAAGAAAACTGTTAAAGTTATAAAACAATAAAACTTTATGGGAGTAGAATGTTGTTAGTCCTGGGCGCTTTTTAATAAGCCATGATATTGTCACTTGAAACAAAATTCGTTGCATTAGGTTTGAATTCTTTATTAGGTTTTTAAAAATATTTTTAGAAGGACAACAACGTTTAAAAAATATTAAATTATAAAAAAAAAGAATTTAGAATTTACGCGATTCCATAAAATAATTGGTGACCTTATGTTTGGGAATCACTGCTTTAGAATTATATACTGATCAGGATTTTTTAATTCAATACAGATTTTATGTATATTTTAAATCGAATTGGATACAAAATTAAACATTTTGGTGGAAAAATATCGGCTTATTAACTATAAAACAGCAGTTATCAATTGTTTGACGATTTTTAAAATGGAATTAAAATAATCCAAAGTCAGGCTAAGAATTTTTTCTTGAGAAAACCGTAAATGGTTTATGAATTTTGTTTAGCTATTTAACATTTATAATTCGGAGAAATCCGATCATCGAAGAAATTGTCGAAAACACTTTTGTGAAGTTTCGACACTTTCAGACTTTTACGTCATTTTTGTGACGTAACGAAATGATTCATCCGATTGGTTTACCAGTGATTAAAAGCTGGGAGTAACGGCAATAAATGTAATAGCCAAAATTTCTCCGAAGTTCGTTTAGATCAGGTTCAAAGATCGACGATTTGCGTCTTTACAATCGAAGTTTAAACCACAGTATGAGCTTATAGCTAGACGCTGTTTTTATTCTAAACTGGGTCTAGCACAGATGTTCTTCTACAGTTCTTTGAATTTGAATTTTTTTTAAATAAAAAAAAAACTAATATAAATTAAATGATTAAACTTACCATAGTTTTGGTTATAAAAATAAATTTATGGTGGATTTAATTTTCGAATAATGCTTAAAGCAAAGTTTATTTATTTCTGTTGAAATATAGAGAAATTTTTACAAAGAAGCAACGTTCATATAGTGTTTTGTTATCTGGTTAAATTAATAAAAGATGTTTTTCTATTCTAGATAATTATAGATTTTTGAAATTTTTTTATTGTTATGCAAAATTTTTTATTCTGATAGATTTATGTCATATTGTTAATAATAAAAAACATATAAGTATTTTTGTTATGAATGTTTTTATATTATTATTATTATTAACTGTTTATAACACTTACATTGTTTAGAATTTAAAATTCATGAGTTTTGTTTTAAACATTAAACAAATTATTCATTCTTATTACATAATCAGTCAGCACTTTTCTGTTTATACATTTTTATTACAGAATTAAATTTTATAATGTACCAAACTTGTATTGAAATATTTTTATTTAAATTTTAGGGATTAGACAACATTGGGTCCATGACGAAAGGATGTGGCTCCGAAAAACTTGCTATGCCGACTCCTCGGATGGACAGCTATCGTTTTTCCATGGCAAATTTAGAAGGTTAGTTAAATTGATAGTTATTAAAAAAATGTTAGAATATTGGCTACATTTAATACTTGACAAATTATGTATTATTAAGTTTTTTAATAATAATGAGATGTNCAAATTTCAACTTTCAACTCCTAACTGTTTGGGCTCTGCGCTTATTATTATTATTATTATCATTATTATTATCATTATCAACTCGTCTTGATTATATATAGATTTATTTTATTTAAAATGATAACCATAATTGTTTTGTTGATTATTTTACGATGAGGAAAATTTTTTTAAAGTTTATATTTCTGGAATCTGTAATCTACTTTTTGAAGTTGAGATTGATCCAAAATTAAATTTTTGGATCAATCTCAACTCAAATTTTGGATCAATCTTCAACAGTCCACTGGACAAGGGAGCAGTTGACTGCTCCCTTGTCCAGTGGACTGTTGTTGTTGACTTGTACTCCTTGATATTCTCAACATGTTGAGAATATCTTGTGGTACCAATTTTTCAGCTACATCATTTGCTGGGTGAGACACATGAAATTCCCAACACATTTGTATTGCTACTTAATGGCAGATTTATCAGGAAGCAAAACAAGTGACTGTTTGGGATCCCATCAAGAACCCTCCCTCCTTTATTTATTTATGTTTTTTAATTTTCTTGTTGAGTTATGAAGACAATGTAGACAAAATTTTTGTTGGAAAGCATTGTGTGATTATTTTTAATGTTACCAATTAAAAACTGTTCAGGTGAAAGGTCCTTCAACACAGTGAAGCATGTAAAAAATTATTTATGTACAACATTAAAGCAAGAGAGCTATCAAATTTAAGCCTTATATTTATTGAAAATGATAAATTACAGAAACTGTCTTTTGATGATGTGATTGAGCAGTTTGCAGCTGAGAATTGGAAGTAATTGTAACATGCATGATAAACTAAGTAATAAACTATATATTAATGAGTATAATTCTTCTGCCTTTTTATTTTTTGTTGCAAAGGACCACAAAAAATTTTAAATTGCTTGGGTCTTCTTTGTGGGTAAATTCAGCATATTTGCTGCTTACATAAGTTCAGACTAGACATCCAGGGCACATGGCAACAGGATCTCTAGACAATATTTGTTGAGTTTGGTGAAATCTTAGCATTGGTTAGTTTTCTAATAAATTAGCAATCAAAAGATTTCTCACAGAATCATAACAAACATATTAGTTTTATTAGACACACATCGGTAGTCCTGTTGTTGATTGGTCGGGGCCGTCGACTTTCTTTAACATAGGAAGTATAGGGAGTTGACCATCTGTGTGTCTAATCAGTAACAGGCTCTTTCCTAGTAGCTTGTTTGGAAACTGGGCTATCATACGGCAACCAGTTAATTTCAAGTTCAAAATTCTGTTTGTGAACCAATTATCAAAAGTAAAATTATATGATAATATTACTTTCGATAAAGGAGCATGATGTAACAATATCTAAGATGCTCTCTTAAGTGGATTTGACTGTAGTAATTAAAGTTTGAGATGTTAAGAATTATTGCAATTTATAGATTTAATATATACATTATTTTAATAATAGTTAACTAGAATTTAAAATTAAATATATACATAAGTTAAATATTAAAGTTAATAGTGATGTATAAATATATGTATAAGATGAAAGTTTTGCTAAGTAATGAATGAAAAATTATCTAAAATTATATTTCTATATAATAAGAATTTTTTCCATACTAGTATTATTACTAAATTGATAAAATTTTATTATTTATTTATTATTTTTCATTGAATTAATAGGTTTTTTTTTTAAATGTTTAATCACACATCATTTAAACGCATAGAGGCTTTAATGTTTTATATTTATAATTATTATTCTTAATTTATAGAGAATATTTTATTTTTATTATTTTGAAATTGTTATAATTAGTTTTTATATGGAATTGTTGCCGTAGTTGCGAAATTGGTTTGCAGATGGCAGCAGCGACGTGAACGTAACAAAGCTGATAGTATGACGTATTTGAGTGTCTTGTCTGGCAACAATATTTCATTATTAGTTAATTTATTAATTTTTTTTTTTCTGTAGAATTTGTATTTTTTTTAAATCTGCAATGTCTATTGTTAAATATCTTGTATTTTTTTCAGCACACGATTTATCATTTTTTTTTCTATTGCGATGATTTGATAGTAAAACTGTTTATCAGAGTACATGAAAATTGATAATTTTATGAAAGTAGTGATAAACAGATTCATGAGGAAATTACTCCAAAAATCCTCTTAGGTATAGAACAGCGCTGTTTTTAACAAAATTATCTGAAAACTTACAGAAATTGACTGTAGATTGTCGAGTTAAAATTATTGAAGTGAAAAATTAAAAATAAATCAAGCAGTATTAATTTTAGAGAATTTTTGCGTTTATGATTATAACTTTTTTTAGTTAACAAATCGCACATTGCAGACATTTCATCGACCAACATCATCCTTAAAACAAATTTATGCTACAAGCATTTATAAAGTCGTCATGTAAATCAAAATGATGGTAAAGTTGAAAAGTTACTTCCGATTCAATAACTGTACCGTCTATTCTGCTAATTATTTTCTTCTGATATAACTTGGAAATTTTTTATATACTCGTACTTTATAGCGATTACTTTACGTAATTATAAATTTTAAAACATTTTAATATGCAATTTTTAATTTCTTCGGTACAAGGAAACTATCTATTCGTTATTGTTGATAGATAACAAACAATACTGTATTTATTTGCAGCTTAAGTAGACTACTTAAAGTTAATTATTTTGTGCATAACGTTTAAATATATAAGACACAACAAAATCAATTTTTAACTTGGTTTCATCATTAATAATTTGTGTGTTTTTATAATATGTAAATTTATTATAGGACGATTAATATAACAATCTGAAATATGATATGAAATCTTCATATTTTGATTATTTCAATTTATTTTGCATCCTTTTTTGCGTAGCATGACTACAAAACAACATAGTGGACACTACTAAAATTTTCAAATAATTAGAGTGAGGACAATGACAGAATAACAATGAATTAAAATAACTTCATACTTTAACAACTTTCTTGATTAATAAATGACTCTAAATAGAGGAGAATGTACATTATGTCGATGAAAGTCAGTCTTCACTCTGGGCAATTAAAATATTCAGATGATTCTCCACCTCCTGACTGACTTCGCATTTCGATATTTTCTGACAAAGGCGAAACTTCTAAGAAAGAGGAAGCAGTTATAAAGTGTAAGAATGTTTTTCATTAATTTTTAAATTTTATGTTTGATAAATTTTACAATTTATCGTCTTTGGGCGATTCTAACTATAGCAAATTATTTATCCATGCAAATTTTTTTTCTCAGTGCATTATTTTGCGAAACTGAGCATTTTATCTCGGCTTTAATGACCTCTTTTCTCCCAGAGATTCTGAATATGCGGGTAAACCTCTACTGTTCATTCTTGACAGAACTATTTATGCATGCACACCGTCACAGAGGAGTCTATCGTTGATAAGCTGGTTTATGACAAACTCCACCCGACAGCCACCCGAAAAAGTTGTTTTGTTTAATAATATTTTTTGCGTTTCGATTATCCCTATATATATATATATAACTATTGAATTGAAAGACACGAAAAGTTTAATTGGAGCTATATTAATCGAGTTCTCTTATCGTTAATCGTCAAATGTAGAGAATTTGAATGTTAATAAACGGTTGTTTCTCGTCGAATAATTCGGTAATGATTTATTGCCTCTAATGGAATAATTCTATTCGTAATGGAGAAGTTAAGCTATATTTTTTCATATGAAATGTAGAAAGTGCAAGGCAGTTTTTAATCGTCGGCATTCTTGAGATAAATAGATGATTGGTCGAAAGTTTCTATATTGAATCGACTCGAGTTTGGACAGCAATTAAAAAGCATCTGCCTATCGGATCGATGAGGAAAGTGACATGCGCCTCTTCGCCTTGGCATCGTATCGCTGTTTCTTCTTCGAGGGGTGGCGTCGGCCACGCGAAGCGGCACGTGCCGATTAGAGAACGTAGCCCCAGGCGGAGCTAGTCCTGCCGGGGATCCGATTCGGACGAGTGGTTCTTATCCACCTGTCCTCGATTTACCACCTGGCGGCTCCTCATATATAATCTTCTTCTGGTTTATTTCGCCAGTCGATTGGCAGTAGGAAGTACGTCAGCATGTGCTTTCGATTGTGCGCCACGGATAGCTGGAGCAGGTCTCTTTCCTCTCCGTATGATCTGGCGGTAAGTTTATTATTTATTCTGTTTTTGTTTTTCGTCGCGTCTTCTTGATCGGGAAGACTTGAATCCAGCGGTCCTAAATGTTTTAAAGAACTGCTGGAGATGTTTAAAATTCGAGTTGTGATTTTTAGGGATGGCAGATGGTCCAGGTGCCGACATTTACCCGAGTGCCATCTGCCTCGGATGAGGGACAGGTGGTTTGGACGACGATAGTTCGAGTTCGAGATAGAGATGGCATCTGCCGTTAAAAAAAATTTAGACTCGCGTAAAGTATAAAATCTATGGGATTACTTGATTAGATTACAAAAGAAGATATTTTGGAGAGTAAATCAAATTTGAAAGTTTTCTATTACAATGATTTTGATACGACGAAGAAAATATTAGCTAAGATTATGTAAATAACAATGATAAATAAATTTCAGCTTGATTGACTTTTCGTTTTCGTATTTTCGTTAGGTTTTATCCTGACGAAAATACAAGCTATACATATACATAAAGAAAATAGCCTGATATTCACTTTCATCTTATTTTCAATTATTCGATTGTTGCGTCCTGTCATTTTCGTTAAAATGTTACGAAATGAACTGGTCTGGAACAGCTGGTTCACATGCTTTTTAATCTTAGATTGTTGTACTCATCCATTGCAGATATCTTGGGCCATAGCTTGTGCCTTCTTTCATCCGTTACAGAGGATTCTGATATATCGTCCACAACCGAGTAGTATTTTTACTATTTCGTTGGGATCCTTTTCTCTTTACATTACTTATATTCGACTCTTGTCCTTTTGTTATTAAGGAGATTGGGTTGTCTTAGTTCATCTGTCAATAGACTTGGCTTTGTTCCATATAAATTGGCCAAGCATTAGTCTCGGAGTGTTCTGCAGTAGCGACATTTAAATACGAATTTATTGGAGAAAAGGGAATATGGGAATTAGGCTTCCCGTTTTTCTCGATTGCAGTTTTGGTTTTATGATGAAATTATCGAATCAATGTTCCCAGCGCAAATAGGAAAGGCGTCTGAAATAGAGGAAGTGAGTAATTTAATGGCATCGGCCGATACGTTTTCTCGTTCGTCTTCTAAAGCGGACCGGAGATGTTATGGCAGTGCTGTAACTGGAGAAAGTACTGCTACCGTAGAAAAGCCCTAGTCTTGCTGTGCAACTATTCTTTCTTTAAATTGATGGATAGTCGTTCAGGTGTGGTTTTTTTTTCCAGTTTGAAATTATCGATTGTTAATTCCTTGTTACGCCCATTGTCGATTTATTTAACGAAGATTTTAGTTTGTTTAAGATTTCACTTTTCGCAGATCTGCGGGAGATGGTTTGGAAGATAGCCAATCTCTAGTGAATTAATATCAATGCTATAAACTAGATCGGATAAGAAAAATATCGTTTCAGGCGATTATCCGTTGTAGGTGACTGATTGATATTATTTAAGGCCCATGTTGCGGGTTAATGGAATAGATGAGACGGTTAATTCTACCGAGTTTGTTCGATTTCACTATAAAGCTCCCTATAAGTTAGCGGCGAGTCTGTCGGTCGAGAACTTGGCCCGTTTCCACAGTTTACGTATCTCCATTCGGCCTCGAAAGTTGGTTTTCACAGATCGATACTGCAAGTTGCATTCTCGCTGACCTCGTTCATAATTATTATTTTGTTATTTATTCTTGTTTTTTTTGCATATAATATGCCTATAAAGTAATTTTGAATTTCTCTCTAGTAAACATAGACAGGTGTTTCCGGTAGAAAGAATTAATCCCGATCAACGACGGAAAAAGTGCAGCTACACGTCCCGGAACGATGACTCGACGGCCAGATTTAACTTTTTAGTAGTTCGTTTCATTCATCGATGCGCTCTGGTGTAGCATCTGGTGGCGCTCGCCCTCCGCTCTGCCCGCTCGCCACAGCTCGGAATGAACCAGTCCGCATCTGCCGTCGCGGTCGACGCGACCTATTTTCCGGGGTGAGGCCGACGCTAAAGGGTACTTGCGGACCCCCAACCGGCCCAATCGGCCTTTCATCGTATCTTTGACAGCGATACACCAGAGTTTCCAATCCGATCTTGCATCTATAGATAAAGGCCTTTCCGGGCCGTCCGCCGTACTTCGTCGGCGACCCTCCGGCCATCCCCCGTTTAAATTTGGGCTTACCGAGGGTGGTGGGTGTTGGGAGGAACGAGCCGTGCTCGGCCTGGAACAGAAATAGGATGGAATCCGGCGGTTCGTTTACCAGCGACGACGATGACCCCGGAATCGACGTAGAAGACGACGCCGAAGTAAGGTCATTTATCGATTTTTACGGCTCCCGAGGTGCTATATCGGACATTCGCGCCTGTCTCGGTCGCCATGATAATACAAATGGCGTTCGATCGTATTGGGAGGAGGAGAGGCTTTTTCTTTCTCTGAGTTTTCTAGCCAGTACGAAATGCTGCAGAAAAGCTATCTATCTAGGCAAAGTTAACATTCTAAATTACCGTTTCGACTTCATTACTATATTATTTGTATTCATTCTCATCGTATTCACAACAGTATACGATTAGACCTCGAGTTTAATAGATCAGATACGGATGCTGTATAATGATAACTACCAAATGTTCCTTTATAGTTTTTTTTTGCTGATATCCGATCTGTGCCGTGCGGTTCGTGGACTTAGTGCTTGCCATCCTGCGCTTAGCGCTGCGGCGTCTATTAGTTCGAGAAATGGTCAGTGTTGAGCGTGTACCATATATGAATAGCGATCGAGTAGGAAGCGTGGATTGGGCCAGAAACTAATCTTCTCGTTTTTGATGCGGAGCAGGTGGTGCGGCGCAGCTGCGAACCGAGCAGGTGTTTGTTGGTATCACGTGTTTGAGTTCACCTGGTCTTACTTCCCCCGAACCGTCTATGGGGGCGAACCTTATCCGTATCCGATCTACCTCTTTTTTTCGCGGTCCTTTCGGACGTTAGTGTGTAGCGACGCGACTGCGGTGGAATGACGTCACCCCCGCCTCGGTCCAATAGCGGAACGGAACCGGGGAGGTCGCGATGCAGGCCGCGCGTTAGGATCGATGCTCCGAATCCGGTCGGGGGACGGACGAGAGACCTTCCGGTCACGTTTCACGTAAGTAGGATTCCCATTTGGGACGTTAGCATCACGCGAGAAAAAAATATAGGAGGACTAGATCTATAGAGTCGATGCGAACATGGCATGTCTTAATAAAAATTGATGAGAGCAGTATCTTAATTCTTTCGAAGGGATGGGTCTCTGACGCGTGCTGGCATCCGTTTCCGATTACTAGGAGAATTCGTGTTTATCCTTTTTGGAATCTGTAATATGTTTACAGATTCTGAGAATAATAAATAGAAGTTAGTGAATGTTGGCCACGTGGCTCCGATGTCATACAACGACAAGTTCCTCTTCGAGTATCTTTGTTGATTTTCTTGTCTCTTAGGACCACTTCCATGTCCTTAAGTTCATTCATTTGATGGGTGAATCCAATGTCCGAGTCAAGGGTGTGCGCCTTTTTTCTTTCCCTTTTACGGAGATTGGCTGGGCGTTAAAAGACAGTTTAGAGGTCGTCGGGTGCGTAGAGGGTGTTTTTGTCAGAAGGGAAATGCGGGGCGCTGCTCCCGAAGCGTGTAAAATTAGAAGAGTCGGTGAGGGCGGTTAACCGAGAAGACACGAATAGAGGATAGACGAGTCCAAGGATGAAATGGGTTAAATCTTTGGGAGGTTAGGGAAAGTAGTGCTTGGCTTCGCAGGGGTTCTAAACTAGCATTTGCAATTATAGCTAGGCTAGTGGCTTGCTTACATTGACCGTTTCGTGCCGGAACCTTATTTCGGATGTAGCGGATGTCGTCCATCTATCTTTACTTCTATAGATTTTCATTAATGAATGCTTTGGCGAAACCTTTGGAGGCGATCGCGTGACTTGGAAGTGTTCCAGTCGACACTGGTATACTTTTGCGTTCCGATATATTGTTTCATTACGAATCGCCAGAGAAATTGTTTTCTTTGTCTCCGTTTTTTTTTTAACTTGGAACAATATTGGGAAATATATCATTCTTACTGTTTCTTGGAAGAGTGATATTTGTCCGTTATGATATTTATAGTAACTTATTAAAGACGTTTCCTGAATAAAGTGAAGTTATGACTTAAAATATAACGCATCCAGTGTATAACGAATTCGAAGTTTACTCTTTGCACGTTATTTTTAGTCGTTGCTTTCGTCCCTATGTCTTTTGATCGATCGTTTTTCTGTCACTAGTTTGGCGATTAATTTGCTTACTTATTCGACCGAATAAGTCTCTCTCCAATCCCGCATTCAGAATTTATTATTATTATAATAATATTTTGTCTAATGATTGGACTATCATTCAGTAAGACTGAATAACTATTTGAGAATTAAAGTTACCTATTCTCCCAAAAGAATTTTTATTCATTTCAGAATTAATGCAAAAATACACTAGAATATTAATTTGGATTGCCTGTCCTAGTTCAAGAACGGGAAAGGCTACTATATATAAACTTGACTTTCTTTAAAGATGTAAAACGGTACGAAGGTTGTTAACAGATTCAAAAGCTCTACTTTGATAATGTTTTTGATTTCAGTGCTTACTGAGTGGCAATCTGAAAATTCTGTTGAAGAGTATAATGATTGGTGTTTTTAGTGCTAAACTAGAATTATATTTGAATAAAATTGTTCTGGATCTCTGTAACTTTGTGAAATTTTTATTATTGAGCTTCTGTAAAAGATTAAGTCTTTCTTTAGGTATTTATTTTGGATAATGAAAGAAAGTTAAAAGAATATTAGATGCAGTGGCAGATCCAAGGGGAGAACTACAGGGGCTTAAGCTCTTCCATCGACATAAAATGAAATTAAAATGTATTTGTTCGAACATCAAAACGTTGTTTTTAAATGCATTTATAATGACAAATAGGTTTGTCGGATCGTCCGCAATGCAATCGGTCGTGCACGCGTTAATAAAAGGTACTTATTAATTATTCAACTATTTTTGAGTTAGCCCCTTTGAGTACTTCTGGATCCGTTGCTGGTTAGATGTGAACAAAATTGCATTTAAATTCTGTATTAAATATTTGTATTTTGGGACTAATAAATTTTTAATTATTCTGTATATTTTGCTGAGATCGGTAATTTGAGAATAATGGAGATTTAATTTAACTATTTGGCACTATTGTTTGTTTATTTGTAATTTTAGATTTTGAAAAGTACAGTGAAATATAACAACTAAAATCTAAAAAGTGTTGGTATAATATATGTTTATTTTTGTATAAAAATCTAAAAATATCGGCTTGTGATTTTTAATAATGATCCTTTGAATTATAGCACGATTGTAATTTTGGCAAAATTGCTGCCAGAAGTTTATGAACTAAGAGTTTGAGAATTAATAAATACAAAATAACTTTTTTTAATCTATGGAGAAACACTGAAAAAGGTTTATTTTTGTGAGAGAGCTTTAAAAATTATAAATGCATAATTGGGTTGTCAGATTTGTTAATATTTAAACCAGTGTAAGTATGTTAAATACTAAATATTTAACATACACTTAAGTATGAAATCTCTAAGAACACATTGAGTAGTTTGCAGAAACGGGCTCGAGGCCCTCGACCATTAAAACCACGGATTACGAAAAATCGCATTGGAAGAGCGACATTTCTTAGATATCGGTTAGACCACCGGTACCGAAACTACGTCTCCCCTGGTCAAGTCTCAGTCGCAGCACAAGTTAATCTGGCTCACGAAAGCATTAGACTTAGCACTTATAGCAATATACTATAAGTGCTAAGTCTTTAGCAATATGCTTAATTTTAGTATATATAAATATGAGAAAGATTTCTGGCCGCCTGCTTACGATTTATGCGCGATTTGGCCCGCCATTCAAAAACTTTGAATACTGGTTTCTAGACAAATTTCTTACTATTGGCAAGTCTAGATTCCTACATAGCACATTTCTTTTTCATCTCGTTTCAAGAATGGAAATCGTCGCTGTTTTGTTTCTTCCGTTGTTTTCAAGAATTTGATTAAGAATGGGTGCTTTGGTTTTATTGTTAAACGGCAACGCGACACATGGGCGATTTGCCGGGTGGGAGTGCCTCCCAGGAGATCTTTTATGGGAAACTAGTCCTTATTTAGGTGTTAATTATGAATTGATATCGCGTTTGTGTTATAGATATTTATTAACGGATTCACAGATGATATTCGTCTCGACAGCTATGAAACGAAAGAATAGTCCAAAATCGAAATAATACTAAAATAAAATTTTAGTTTAATTGATCATTATTAACTAGCCTAAATAAAATTTTAGAATATCAGCATTTACGTTGGAACTTGGTTAGTTGCGTGGAGAAAGTTGTACAGTATGTCTTTTATGTTTTTTACCAGACGCCTTTCTCTTTGGAGAAAATATTGTATCGTGATGGTGACAGATTTTACAAAACAGAAATAATAAAACAATTTATTTAAATCAGTTAGAGGCGTCTTTTAAACGAACAAGAAAACTGTTAAAGTTATAAAACAATAAAACTTTATGGGAGTAGAATGTTGTTAGTCCTGGGCGCTTTTTAATAAGCCATGATATTGTCACTTGAAACAAAATTCGTTGCATTAGGTTTGAATTCTTTATTAGGTTTTTAAAAATATTTTTAGAAGGACAACAACGTTTAAAAAATATTAAATTATAAAAAAAAAGAATTTAGAATTTACGCGATTCCATAAAATAATTGGTGACCTTATGTTTGGGAATCACTGCTTTAGAATTATATACTGATCAGGATTTTTTAATTCAATACAGATTTTATGTATATTTTAAATCGAATTGGATACAAAATTAAACATTTTGGTGGAAAAATATCGGCTTATTAACTATAAAACAGCAGTTATCAATTGTTTGACGATTTTTAAAATGGAATTAAAATAATCCAAAGTCAGGCTAAGAATTTTTTCTTGAGAAAACCGTAAATGGTTTATGAATTTTGTTTAGTTATTTAACATTTATAATTCGGAGAAATCCGATCATCGAAGAAATTGTCGAAAACACTTTTGTGAAGTTTCGACACTTTCAGACTTTTACGTCATTTTTGTGACGTAACGAAATGATTCATCCGATTGGTTTACCAGTGATTAAAAGCTGGGAGTAACGGCAATAAATGTAATAGCCAAAATTTCTCCGAAGTTCGTTTAGATCAGGTTCAAAGATCGACGATTTGCGTCTTTACAATCGAAGTTTAAACCACAGTATGAGCTTATAGCTAGACGCTGTTTTTATTCTAAACTGGGTCTAGCACAGATGTTCTTCTACAGTTCTTTGAATTTGAATTTTTTTTAAATAAAAAAAAAACTAATATAAATTAAATGATTAAACTTACCATAGTTTTGGTTATAAAAATAAATTTATGGTGGATTTAATTTTCGAATAATGCTTAAAGCAAAGTTTATTTATTTCTGTTGAAATATAGAGAAATTTTTACAAAGAAGCAACGTTCATATAGTGTTTTGTTATCTGGTTAAATTAATAAAAGATGTTTTTCTATTCTAGATAATTATAGATTTTTGAAATTTTTTTATTGTTATGCAAAATTTTTTATTCTGATAGATTTATGTCATATTGTTAATAATAAAAAACATATAAGTATTTTTGTTATGAATGTTTTTATATTATTATTATTATTAACTGTTTATAACACTTACATTGTTTAGAATTTAAAATTCATGAGTTTTGTTTTAAACATTAAACAAATTATTCATTCTTATTACATAATCAGTCAGCACTTTTCTGTTTATACATTTTTATTACAGAATTAAATTTTATAATGTACCAAACTTGTATTGAAATATTTTTATTTAAATTTTAGGGATTAGACAACATTGGGTCCATGACGAAAGGATGTGGCTCCGAAAAACTTGCTATGCCGACTCCTCGGATGGACAGCTATCGTTTTTCCATGGCAAATTTAGAAGGTTAGTTAAATTGATAGTTATTAAAAAAATGTTAGAATATTGGCTACATTTAATACTTGACAAATTATGTATTATTAAGTTTTTTAATAATAATGAGATGTAAAAGTAGTTTAAGAATAATAATGGTGTTAGTTTTTAAAAAAAATGTTACTATATATATGTAGTAACAAAATTAATTAATTATAATATATCTTGGTAGTAAAAAATGAGATTTCAGAAATTTATTTTTAAAGATTTGTAATCTAATCTGATTTCTATTTTTAAAGATTTCTAAAATAAATTGTGTTCATTAATATAAATTAATAAATTAATGAATACAATTTACTTTAAAATTATATTATATTCCTAATTTTAATTTTAAATATCCACAAAAAATGACAGTTTAATTATATATGATGGCACAATTGTATGTATTTTTGCAGCATTTATATTAATTTCTTAATTAATTTAAAATATCATAGAATAGCTCTAGTATTAAAAGAAATAATCTTGAAGATTATCAATGTTGAGTTAATGGAAGCAGCATTGATATCAAATCCTAATCATTAATGTTATATAATTACATATTATTATAATTACATTTTATTATTTTTAATTATACTAAAGCCATAGACTATAGTGAATAATTATTTCTTAAACAAACAAATTAGCTTCTATGATGAGAACATAAAAAAATTGATGGGATTAAAACTTCAAGTTTTGAATTGTTGACTAATTCAGTTTATTTTAATATTTTTGACAATTTTAAAATAAAAACACAAACATTTAAAACATTTTACTAGTTTACGTTTAGCAAATTAAAATTGATTGATTAATACCAATTGATTTACATTGATATATATATGTTTGTATAAATAATAATTCCAAACGTAAAACATTACTTTTATGGAAATTATATACTGTTTATATGGATATGGGAATGTTGGTTTTTAGGCTCTCTCCTGTCAAAAACACTGATGGACTTGATATTACCCTAAGGGGATTTTAAGGAAGTCCGACTGGCCAACATTTTCAAAATCCATGTAATCACACCTCCATCCTTACCCTTGGAAAACTTCTTCCTGAAGATGAATGTGGTACATGGTCAAAAGGCAGTGGCAAACTACTTTTGAAACCTTGCCAAGAAAACCTGATGAAAAATAATAAATGTTTCAGATGTGACATACTGCTGGATGATGAGACCCTAGGTTGGAAAGCAGCTCACTGGCTACTGGGGAAGAGCAAAGGACAAACAAATAGCAACTCTAATCTGTTGGATGTTCATTTGACTTTAAAGTCAAATAAATGAACATCCAATAGCAGAGAAAACAAGAGTTACAGGAACTGTCCCAAGCTTTATAAAGAACACACTCGGTGTCGGAACCTGGAATGTAAGAAGCATAACACAGGGCAAACTTGAGATGTTGAAGCATGAAATGGAGAGAAATGGGATTTATATTCTGGGGCAAGCTTTAGATGGACAGGCATGGCTATTTTCTCTCAGGGAATCACACTGTTTACTATTCTGGACATAGAGCAAGAGGAAAAATTGGGTGACGATTGACCTGTCCAGAAGAATCGCTAGGTTACTGCCCAGTAAATGAGAGGATTATTGCTATCAGAATAAGTAAAGTTGAGAAAATTATCAATCATCAACAACCTACAGCTATCGCTACAAACAACTAGCGCTTTAAACGAAACTATTTTCGTCTTCTTCAGATTGAAAGAACAGTTAATAATCTTCAAATTCAAATTACAGCAATGGAATGGCTATCAGAATTCGGGCTGTCCTGTTAACATCACTATTTTACAGGTATATGCCTTAACAACTGATTCAGAAGAGGAAGAAATAGAAGAATTCTATGAAGCCTTACAGAACACCATCACTACCACTCACAAAAGTGACATGCTTTTCATCACAGAAGAATGGAATGATAAAGTGGGCAATCTGAAGACAAAGGGAATAACAGGCATTTTTGGCTAGGAACAAAGAATGCAGCTGGAGACTGCCTGGTAATGTTCTGTGTAGAAAACTCTCTTCATTGCCAACAAAATCACAGTTGCAGACTTTTTACATGGATGGATTATACAAAAATCAAATTGGCTACATTATTGCAAGCAGGCGATGGAGAAGTGTTATCCAAGAGGCAAAGATACTTTCAGGCAGTGACTGTGGAACAAATCATGAACTATTGATTACTAGAATGTGCATCAAATTAAGAAGAGCAGTTGTTCCAAACAAACCCATAAGATTTAACTTAGATGCCATATCCAATGACTTCTCCATTGCACTGGAGAACAGATTTTCAGCCTTGAACAAAATGGACAGAACATCTGAGGGTTTGTGGGAGGATATATGCAAAGTTGTACTAGAGGAAATAAAAGACAAGATCCCTAAACATAAGAGGAAAAGTAGATCCAGATGACTGACTGTCAAAACTCTGAAAATCGCAGAACAAAGAAGAAATATGAAATTTCAGAAGAACAAATCAGAGGTACGTCGCTTAAACAGAGAATTCCAGCAACATATTAGGAAAGATAAAGAAAGCTTCCTCCAGCAAGAATGCAATGCCTTGCAAGAAAGGAATGTGTGGGAGAACTGTTTCAATGCATCAAGTCTATAACCAGCAGATCTGAGCTGAGGTTAGGTATCATTCAAGGTTGTGATGGGGCTAATTTAACAGAAGTAAATGAAATCAAAGCCATATGAAAAGAATATATTGAGAACTTATATAAACATAATTTGATCATCCAGATTTTTTTTACCTTTCACAAGTACAGCTCTGAATCAACAGTGACAAAGTTAGATAGGCATTGGGCCAGCTTCCAAGGAGAAAGTTTTCTGGCTGTGATGGTCTCCCTATCAAACTATTTCAGGAGACTGGTGAGGAGGTTCTTAATGCTTTGACTAGCCTGTGTCATTAGTGTAAATGACAAGAGGTTTGAAAACGATCATTCCTTTTCTCAAAAAAAAGGAGATCCAAGAAATTGTGTTAACAACCGAATCATTACCCCAATCTCTCATGCCAGCAAGGTTCTATTAAAAATTATTCAAAAGAAGTTTGAACCAATTTTGAAATGCCTGAGATATAAACTGGCTTCCAATGTGGTGAAGGTACCAAATTTTTAACATTAGAAGAATAATAGAAGCCAAAAAATTTTAAAAACATATTTATTTCTGTTTTATTGATTATAGCAAGGTATTTGACTCTGTTAATCACTCAATCCTTTGGATGGTACTCAGAACATTGGAAGTACCAGCACACATTGTAGTCTTGCAAAAAAATTATATATGGAACAAGAGGCCATGATAAGAACAGAGGCTGGTGAAATCGATTAGTGTCATATTGAGAAGGATGTCCAACAGGGATGTATTCTGTCCTCCTATCTGTTCATCTCTACAGAGAATACATAATGAGATGGATAGGATTAAAGGAGGAATAAATTAATTAATTTAAATAATTTAGAACCGCTGGGAGAAAAAATCGGCTCGGAGTGGGACTCGAACCCACAACTCCTGCTTTATTAATGTTAATAAGAGATAGTGCCTAACGCTTACCTCTAAAGCCAAATTGGTTACGTAATTAATTTAAAGGAGGAAACAGTGGATGTGAAGATAAGAGGACAAATCATTAATAACTTATGATATGCTGAGGACATTACCATACTAAAAACAAAAAATATTTAACTTATCTAGTAAAGTGTATCAGGGATGAAAGTAAAAATTTGGATTATTATTGAACATAAAGAAGACATAAGTAATATCAACAGAACCACTTGACAGTTTTAAGATTGACAGTGAAACAATCAAAGTTGTGGACAGGTTTGTATTACTTGGAGTCATAGTCACCAGAGATAGAAGATGCACAGAGGAGCTTAAGAGAAGAGTCTTGCTAGGAAAGAAAGTAATGTCACACTCTTAACCCATCAAGAAGAATAAGAATGTAACCATTAAGACCAAGATCATACTAGTAAGATCTATTGTCATGTATGGATATGAAAGCTACACACACAGAAAATTTGAGCAGAAGAAATTGAATGCCTGGGTTCTGAGTTTGGAGAAGACTTCTAAAGATACCATGGACAGCAAAGAAAACAAATATCTCAATCCTAGAAGCCATGAAACCTGAGATGTCTCTTGAGGCCATGTTTCTAAAGCAGAGAGCCTTTTTTGGCATGAGGCCAAAAAAAGCTCTTTTTCTAGTCCATCATAGGCACATATATGATGGACTTAGAAAGAAAAATCATGCTTGGGAAGACAGGGAAACTGTAGGAGAGGTTGACAAAGAATCAGCTGGATAGATCAGATAAAGCAGGTCATTGGTATGTTTTCGCATGAACTGACAAACATGAAATAAGGTTCCTCCAAAGTGTTCTATTCTCTATCAGGTTACCAGGTGTTGGAACTTGATGCACTTAACAATATATTTCTTCTTCCAGGATAAAATTTTTAATGAATTAATTACTTCCAAAAGATCAAATGAGACTTTACATCTCTTATTTAGATCTATTTTGAACCAGGACCTCTTACATTTTTGTATTACTGTCTGATCATTTCCAAGAATTTATTTTCTCAAGTTATCTCTGCTAACATGGTCTTCATAGAACCTTTGCAAAATAGAAAAGGGCATTTAAGAAACACATTGACTTGTCTTTCAGTTCCTATTTTATGTTAATGACTTTAATTTGTAGGCATGTAAACTAAAAATCTGGATAACTGACTACATTTTTTCTGCATATATGAAAAAAATTGAATGGTCAGATTTTCTATTACATATCAATTGCTTATTTGATTCTGAATATTTTTCTTTTTTTTCCCCTTAAATTCTTTAACTTTTAAGAATGGATGGCCCAAAAGATGAATATAGAAAGAGCATTGACAATTTTTATACTGCAAATTTGATGAATGGTAAACTTTTCACTGTGGAACATTTTAAATGATGCTACTTTCACATGAACCTTGAAATATCTCCAGCAGAAAACTTTAAATAAACTATAATATGCCTCATAAGAGGGCATGATAGCCAACCTACAAGCCAATCTTGTTAGTTTCCTTGAAGCCCTTGAGATTTTCAAAGCTGGAAAAATGGGTGTTTTACTTCATCGTTGAAATTGATACAAAGTTTTGTGTGTATGGCAAATTCTTTATGATGATCCAGATCTCACACATGTGCACTAAAATATCCCTATACAAGTATACCTCGCCTTACGTCGGTAATTGGTTCCAGGAGAACGACGTAAGTCGAATTTACTTATCTCCAAATCTACTTATCACAAATACAGAACCGTAAATTACCATTCCCGGTTCTGTATTTTATTTATTAATGCATTTTTAATAATACAGTAGAACCTCGATTATCCGGACTAATTGGGGATGAAGGTAGTCCGGATAAGAAAAAATCCGGATAATTGAAACAAATACTTTAATTTGTCTTTTAATGATAATACAACACGTTTTCTTTTCGATGACATATTGGTAATATTAAAAATAAATACTGTATTTAAATCGTGATCAAATTTTCAAGAAACAAATGTTTTATTGAATTTGGACTACTACTGACCAGCGCTAACAGACTAGCTATTGTTTAAAAGGCCCTCTGGCGGCTCAAAAAGACGGATTTTATAAAATAAAAAGCAGTTGAAACTGCATTTTTATGAATAAAAATTTGACAAACTATTTATCTTCTTATGACGAGTAAAATTTTTTGTTGCGTTCACGGCTTTTAAGTAATGCATAAACCTTCGAGGCGCGAGGCCCTTCGGACCGCGAGGCATAGGCGGTGGCCCACGTCGTCCATGCCTTACGCCGCCCTTGGTCATAGAAATGAT
>NW_019385494.1:77448-88937 GCF_000671375.1 Centruroides sculpturatus | reverse complement strand
GCTGCGATTGTCAGAAGTGCGATATTCCCCATTTTTATATATATTTTTAAATCCTTTATAATTTTAATTATTTAATTGCTCCTTCCTCTCTTCCTTGGCATGTTGTGAAATTTCTGATAGTTGGATAATAAACCATTTTATTGTAATTTGTGTTTTTAAATTATTTTGAGTTGATATTAAAATTTGGAAAAGGAGGATCCCTAGATTGGTAAAATATGCAAATTTCCTCGTACAACTTCGGTTGTTGTTTGGGATACAGTTAAGGTTTTAACAAAGTTCGAACGAATATGTAATTAGCAAAAAATAGTTGAAATAAAGTGATTAAACAAAAATTATTACAAATATCATAAATAACAATTCACAAATGCGTATATAGAGATATTTTTTGGAGGGGGGAAAATGGTCTTCACAATTTGAAATCCATCGATCTCACGATGAAATGCTCGTATACACTCTATCGTAGGATCGCGCCATCTATTGTAGGATAAATGTACTATGCCAGAAACGGAGTGTATTAAAAAAACTTCCCAAAGCTTCATGGCAGTCGTACTATGCCAGAAACCTTCGCGGGAGTATATTAAACAATTTCCCAAAGTTTCATGGCAGTCGGATAAATGGTGTGGTGTGGTAATGCATGAAGGACACACACACACTCTCACTCATTTTTATATATATAGATGATAACAGATGGTGCTACCAAAATTTTAAATGTTGTTGGGAAAGTTGAGCAACTTGCTGCTGGATTTTTGTAAATATGTGGTGATGCTATATTCAATGTGAAGCAATCAAAGGACCTAACAGTTGACACTAATGGCAAACTGTTTTACAGTAGTTAATTGAACATGACCTTATTCTTCTCAATGGATGAACCAGAGGAGATTATTAAATGACATATGCTTTGAGAAACAATCATAGAGACTTTGAAAGTAGAAAGTCTGTCCTTATCAGATTACTTCCCTGTGACCTTGTATTTGTCTGGTAGTTCTGAATGCCTTTTGAATGGGAAGACCAATTTTCTTGGATGGAATGAAGCCAAGGTAGGTGCATTTGCCAATGCTGTTAAATCATGTTTTCAGAATAGGAAATTTGCTAATGAATCGGTACATGAGTTTTATAATGTAATAATTGCTGATTTATGTTCCTTGGCAAGAGAGCTTGACATTTTAAGAGAGGGAGTTGGAATTAATAATGTCTGCTGTTCTCCTTGGTTTGACAAATCTTCTCTTACTTAAGAGATAGTGGAATTGTGCCCTTTGTATTTTTTGAAGATCAGGTAGCCAGGCCAAACTCCTCTCTTTTTTAAAATCAAATGGAGAATATGGCTCATTTATCAAGGCTAAAAAAATAGAAATTTTTACCAAATTCCCAAACATCAAATACTCCAGGACCTTTTAGCTACATGTCAGCTGGTTTTGTGTGACAAAATTATGACCGATTAT
The DNA here is from genome assembly GCF_000671375.1 of Centruroides sculpturatus. NCBI lineage: Eukaryota > Metazoa > Arthropoda > Arachnida > Scorpiones > Buthidae > Centruroides > Centruroides sculpturatus. The sequence continues at coordinate 87,498 of NW_019385494.1, read as the reverse complement.
GTCATTTCCTTGGCTGCCCGGTATGATTTTTTAAACAGTTATTTAGTATTAAGACTTCAGTCTTGTTAGATGTTTTCTGTCTGGAACCCTGCTTGTGGAGGATTCCTTTTTAGATTAATTTTACCATGAAAGGTAAGCCTTGCTATTCAAGGTATGTGTTTATGCTTTGCTCCAGAGATGGATAATATTCCTCCTTTAATTAATTATTCAGGGAACCCATTAATTCCTATTTTGAAAGACTTTATGAAACAGGCATAGTCCTAAAGCCTTGGTTGGATGTTAAGATCAAGGTGATTCATAAGACAGATCACTCCACCAACTTTTGGCCAATCTTGTTACTCATAGTCTGGAAAATTTTACAACAATTTTGGTGAAAAGATTGAGATAAGCAATTTGCATTCCAACCTGGAAAACATATGCTATACAATATATTTGTTTACAAGTAATTTAGTGCAAGATTGTTATCTGGGAAAAAATAATGTTTATTGGCTGCTATGAAAAAATGTTCAATAGTAAATAAAACTGGTAAGATTACACTAAATTAAAAGCAATGCAAATCTCTGTATTACAGTGGTACCTCGGGATACGAAGATTCCATCATACGAAATTTTCAGGATACGACATGAAATTTGAACATAATTTTGCTCCACGATATGAACAAAAACTCACCATACGACGTTACATTAGTTCGCAGCGCCATTTTTATTCATTTCTGTTCATCGGTCTCAGTCCGCGTGTTTGCTTCGTCGTGGAAGGATCTCGCTCAATAAAGGAAATCTCGCGGTATTATCAGAAAGTGACTGATTTTATTGAAAAGAAACATCCCAAAAAGGTTCACACTGGCCGTATTGCTGCTCGGAGTAATGATATTTGCCTAAGTAATTTTAGAAACATTTTAAAAAGTAGGCAAAGCCAAACCTCTTCGGATAGATATTTTACCGAGCGACCTCTATCCAGTGAAAGTGCTGGTGGAAGTGAAGAAAAGAAAGCAAAAAGCAGTGAATAAAAAATTTAAAAAAAGTATCAAACAGAAAAGATAAAAAAAATTAGTGTTAAGTTATTTTTAAGTTATTGTTGCATTATGTTATGTAAGTTAAATTTTAGTATTATTTTCCTTCTCCCTCTCCTTTGCCACCAGTTTACACCTCCACCATCGTCTATCCTCAAAGGTAAAGTGCAAATAAAACTACGTACATTTTTTAATCAATTATTATTCTATTATGGTTATTTATACATTTACAACTACAAAACGCATTTTTCAGTGTTTTTCTTACAATAGTTATTTTTTTAATGTACTACTTAGCTTTAATTTGAGTGTGTTTTTTGTGTTGGAACGAATTATTTGGTTTTATATGTAATCGTATGGGAAAAAATGATTCACCTTACGACATTTTCATGATACGATCTCAGTTTCGGAACGTATTAATTTTGTATCCTGAGGTACCACTGTATTTTGATAAATTTATCAAAGTTTATTTGTAGGGTTAAAAGAGCAAGGATTGTTACTAGTTTAGACACCACAGTTTTTAAGTTAGAAAGGGTCCTTCCACAGCTCTTAGCCTTTGCTATGTAAATGACATGGTGTAGACTTTTGATGATTTAAGAGACGATGTCATTACCTTTGGTGATTTTGACATCCAACTACTTAGTTTGCAGATAATACAGTATTGTTGTCAACAACACCAGTCTACTTTCAGAGAAAGAAGGATCTACTATCACAATATTTGTTGTCTTACAAAAATTAATCCTTAAACCCAGTGTCCAGGTTTATGATTTTCAGATAGCGAGGACAACTGATAGGTTTTTCATAAAAAGTAATGAGATTAGTATAGTAAATGAAGCGGTTTATCTGGTTATGCATTTTTCAGTATTGGGTTCTTATATATTTATAATGATTTCATCATGAAGAATTTTTTTTTGGTCCAACTGAAGATTGTAGCAATGTTTGTTTTCTAACACAGATTCTGTTGAAACAGTTTTACAATGAAAGAATTACAACTGTATTACAACTGTATTAACCCCCCCCCTCCTAGAGGAGAAATTCAGTAAGGAGTTTATAAAATAAATAAAAATTATAGTTTATTGAAAAAACTGCTGGAGATATTTCAAGGTTCATGTGAAGGTAATACAGTATTATATTTTCTTCTATCCAGGTAAAAATTTTATAACATTTAAATGTATGGGCATTCCAAAAAGCATAATATATCATATATTTTAGATAGTATTTTCTTCTCTTCCACTTTCTTAAGTTGAAGGAAGTGGGGAAAAAAGGATTAAAGTGAAGCATAGGCAGCTAACCAATGCTGCTGTTTGTAAGGTGGACCAGTCTTTTTGTAAAGCTGGGTTGAAAGTTCAAAATATCTCACATACATGTGCATTGGATATTTAAGGAAAGGAATTTTTTTGTTGTTAGGAAAAAGATTTCTTTATCTAAGTATGTTGTGAAGCACGTAAAACCAAATAAGATTACTCTGATGACTAAACAAAAAAGATGTGGCACAAAAAAATAGGAAAGGACATTATGCCAGAAGTGAAGTTTAGATGTCACTCACACTCCCCGATGAAAGCTTTGGTGTGGCTAGCCATAAGCTTTTGCTGGATCTCAGGCTTTCATTGCACCATCTAAGCTTTGCATTAATATGGAAGTATTTAGTGTAGAGTGCATCAAGAAGAGATTAGTTTTGAAGAGAGAAAGTGTATGATGGAAGGTGGGAGGCCAATTCCACTACAGAATTTTGTAAAAGAATTCAGAACAATTCTACCCAATTTATGATCAAGGACTTTCAGAACATTTGAAACTTGAAAACAAAAGTTCAAAAGGCAACAGACCATATTAAGGAGTCAGTTTAACAAAATTAAGTAAAAGACAAAAAAAAAAAATTCCTAAAAATGTTTTTATAATTTATTTCATGTACATTGTTTATTTTGTAATCCCACACCTTCCAGAACAAATTCATTTTTTTGCACTGTAGTTTACACAACCATATCTATTTTTCAGTAGGCATTATATAAACCCAATGTACTGTACCTCGTATTGTATTATCTGTCGTCTTCATTCGTACCTTTCTTATTCTGAATCAACTGAAAGCTGTTCTTTTTTCATTTTGGAACAATGGTTTTGCCTGTAAAACAATGTATTTTTCTTCAAAATGATATTAATAGAACTGTTAGGCATGATCTCTGTCCATTTCTAATCTGCCAGCAGTCTGAGAGTGATCAATGATAACGAATGATTGTTAACAATCTCTTAAAGCTAAGCTTCATTTATTAAAAAAAGTTAACCAGTATTGAAATAACAAATTTAATAGCAGTAGATTCTGTTTGCAAAATTAATATTTTGCAAACAGAATCTACTGCTATTAAAGTAAATTAGTAATAATCATCATCATTATTAAAAATTTACATTATTATTATACATGTAAATTTTTTCAAATATTTTACAGACAGTCAAGATGTTGAATTGGATGCAATTCTTGGAGAATTATGTGCTTTAGAAACACAGTTTGATCGTGAAGTTTCGCACAAAGGAACAAATCAAATATTAGGTATGGTTTCTCACAGTAGTAGTGGAAAGGGTCCCAGACTCTCCTTAGGTCCACCTCTGCCAAATCAGTCATTAAGTGGAATTGTAAATGGCCATCAAGGCTCTACTCCTGGACAACGATATATTAGTCATAATCGTTCGAGTTCTGGTGGAACCAGACCAAAATTTGAAATTGGTGGCTTACACATGGATCTTGATGGAGATGATCACATGAGAAGTCAGAAAGAGTTTGGACTGAGGACTGATAGTCCTGATAATGATTCTGCTTTCTCAGACAATGTGTCAATGCTGTCATCAGAGTCTTCAGCTTCATCAGGTGGAGTGGCTAGGACAGATACCTCTAGTCAAAGTATGTCTTCCCAAAGTAGCAGAATGTCCTTAGCTTCTTCACCAACTCAGGTAATTAGAGAAATTATTAATAATGCATTTAATTTTATATTAAAACATAGTATGCATTCAGATTTAATACTCAGAAGAGAATTTGGTATTGTGTGTTATTTAATTATTCAAAATTATTTAATTTGACTTTATTGATACATTTCAACTGCAAAGATTTTTATGTACATAAATTATTACTTGTCACACAGAATATGCACAAATTGAAGTTCTAGATTCATCTTCTGACTCTATATTAGAATTAAACAATCATAAATGCTGATAAGTTAAGGAGAGTCTTACTGTTTTTATATCAGATTAAAGCAGTTTGTTTCAAATCTCCAATACTGTTCTAATTCAAACATATATTACCAGCATTCTTAGAGAATGCTGGTAATATATGTTTGAATTAGAATAACAATGGAGATATAATGCTGATATTTGGTCTTGAAAAATGTTTTATCTGAAATAAAAATGATAGGATTCCTTAACTTACTAATGTTTATGATTGTTTGATGACAAATAAATATTTACTAGTGCATTTTTAAATTATTAAAAAATAATACCAGAAATATTTTATAATATTAAATTAAACTTTATTAATTATTATGTACAGTACAATATACAGTATTGTGTGCGCATACATTTTAATTATCCTGTAAATTGTTATATCTATTGACTTAAGAAGAAAATGATTATTATAATCATTTTTTATAATATTAAAAAATTCCTGATTTACTTATCAAGTATAGTTTTATTAAATATGTTCAAATTGTAAAAAAATAAAAATAAAACGTTTTTAGATTTTGACTCAAAGTATTGACTTTTTTAAATCTAAAAAACAGTAATTAGACTGGAAATGTCGAAAGCATCAAGTACAAAATAAATAAATATTGTCAAAGTTGTGATATATTACATTCTAATAATGTTTATATACATTCTTGTTAAGGTTTTCTTTTCGCCTTATGCTGTTTTTGTCCAATCTTTCCTTTCTTCTGTATCTTAGGCTGAACAGGCAGCACACATCAAGGCAGAAAAGATAAAAATAGCCCTGGAGAAAATACGGGAGGCCAGCATCAAGAAGGTATTCTCTCTTCCACTTCATATCATATGTATTAACTTCAAACTGACATTGAATTTGTTAAAAGGATTAATATGCTTTGCCTTCTTATAACATCTTGTCTTGAATTAAATATTTTGCTTTTTTTGAAAGTTGAAAAAGTTATTTGTTTTTCTATAAAATATTGTTTAACCTTTAGATCTGTACTATTCTGACTAATTCTGGTTTTGCATTATATCTTTAAGTTTTGCAGCTAATTGTTCTCGTATTGCTTGATAAACTATTTTCTAACATATTTGTGTTTTCTTTTATTGGATATATTTGTTTAATATATGTTTTCAAATTTGTTTTTTGCATGAGATCTAATTTTTGCAATTAGATGTTTGTATGTACATTGTGTTTATAAAAAGTTTTATTAGTCTGATATTTTAAAGTTACAGAATAAATTTATAAGAATATTGCTTATAAATTGGGAAAATTATTTAATAATTGATAAATAGGTTTCATTAAGTTATAAAAGGTACAACAGAGGTACAATACATAAGTTTATTGATGATAAAAATATTACTACTATGATGTATAATAAAATTTAATTTGTAAATTTACAAATAAAAGAAGTTGATTCTATTTACTTTTGAGCTAATGTTTATTAAATATAAAGTATTGAAAAGAACTGATTTTTTTAGTATGTTATTTAGTATAAAGATACATAAGTTTATTTTTATTACATATTATGATGATTGAAAATTTGCAGGTTTGTTTAGTATCAAATAATTTTAAATGAATTACTTTTTTTTTGTTTATTTTTTCTTTCATTTAACATTTGCTTTTTGAATATTTTCTTCATTTTTTAATATAAACTAGCTGAAATTTTTTATGAAGAGTTTCATTTTTATAATGTAATTGTTACTTAACTTATGAAAGGTCTGAGTAGAGAAAACTTATAAAAAAAAAAGTAAAATGTAGTAATATAATATAAAGAACAATATTTATATTCCATTGGTAAAAAGAATTTTTTAAATATATTTTCAATAAATGCTGATATAATTTGTAAATTTGATACACACAGCCAGACCATAATTTCTTGATGCCAAAATGGACAGAGGTGCTACAGCTAATAAATATAGACCTTCTCTTACTAAAATATTGTCAATAAATACAGATAATGTACTAACAACTTGTTAATAATGCTTATTACTGATAGTGATTTCATGGCATACATACGAATAAGTAAATTTCTCTAAAAGATTTTATTTTTGGAAATCTAATAATGAATTAGTGGTGTTTTTTATTACACTATGTATATCAAATTTAATATTCAGATTGATGTAGAAGGTTTCCTAGAATAAAATTTTCAGGTGAACTTGTTTTGTTCTGGTAATGTAAAATTTTATCATAAAACTTATTGCATTGTAAGCCACAGCTTTGCTTTATAATTAGCATTGTTTTCCCATTTGACCACAAGAATTTCTGAGTGAAAATATTGTTTCTACAGAAGTTGTTGTTATTGATAAATAAAGGACTGATTTTATCAAATTGTTAAAATCTTGGTATTCAAGAACTTATTGCAAATTTCATTAAATACTTTGACTCATCTGTCAGTCACATTAATTTTGTTTATTGTCGTCTTTATCAGCACCCATTGATTGAATTGTTGAATTTTGTGTTCCTTAACTTTATTGAAATTGTTTGTTGTATTCTTATAGAGGCACTCCCCTACTTATGAAGAGGTTAGGTTCCTGAGGTTTTGCCATAGTCAAAAACTAACCTAGAAAATACGTTTGTACACAGAATAAGCACTTATTGTTAGCATTTAATCCTTTAATGTACTGTACTTAATAGAATACATTATGCTTGTTTACAGGCTCCTCAGTGTTTAGTAGCAGGTATTTTTTTTCCTGATGTAATTAGTTTTATAATGCAAAGTTTAATTTCCATGATAATGGAGCCATACTTCTTGCATTTTTGGAACACTAATTGTAAAAGTTGATAAAAATTGCAAAGACTAGCTAAAAACACTTATTCCAATGCTATCGATTTCAACAACACCTCGCAAGTGGTGATGGAACATGAGAATTCCCACAAAAATGAAAATTGGTGATATGCAATAGAAATAAATCCACATTAATTATTTGTTAAAAATTTATTATTTATTACTGGCTAAACACTGACTTCGACACCATCACACAACCAGCAAGAGAACTTTAGAATTCACATGAAATGTAAGTTTTAGAAGTACAGTAAATTGTTCATATGTCTGAAAGTTTGTAAGTAGGGGAGCTCTTGTAATTAGTATAGGCAGTCCTCAACTTTTAGAAATATCAAAGTATTATGTATGAAAAACAGTTGTCTAAATCAGTATTTCTCATATAACAACTTTGGACTTTTGTTTATTTTCAACTGAAACACACAAATTTCAAATTATATGCAATTGTTTTTTCTGCAGTTTTAGTTTCAATAACATCAAAAACATTTCTGAAAATTAATTCTAGTGTCTAAAACATTACTTTCTGTTTAATCTATGATTTTAAATAGTATTTCATGCATTGTGACATTTACTATAAAAAAGTAAAATTTTCCTATCTTAACAAGATATTTTAATTTTTTTAGCTTTGGAAATGAAATTCCTTTTATGAAGTGACTCATGTTCAACTTCCATACATTTCACTTTTGTACTCATTTTAGAAATGCATTATATTTGAATATTGGAAACTGCCTGTATTTATAAAAGATTCTTATGAAAACTTTGTATATATACCAATGTGCTACTTAATGACTGGGAGGATATACATTCAGTGTCATTATAGAAATGATAGCAGAAACCATGAATTTTTTTAGTTCCATTATGTACTTATGAGATCTTTGTCATGTGTGTAGTTCACTGTTGAGTGACATACATTATACAATAATAGTAAAAGTTTTCTATGATATCGTAATGTATTTTTCAAAAACATGGACACAATAGTAATTACATACTGTAGATCAAAAGTTGCATATTTATAGGTTCTAATCATAATCTAATCATTTGGTTATCATGGATTGCATCTGAGAAATATTCAAATACCTAGCATAAGTTTATTAGAGCAATGATAATTTTTTACAGTTGAATAGTTCCCAATTCTTTCATCAAATATTCCTACCTTTAGTTGGAATCATTTTGGATTAATTTGAATTAAGCCTAATCATAAAATTTTTTTATAAATGTAAAAGTCATTTTACTATAAAAAAAATGAACATAACTGTGTGGCATTCATCCATTGTAGTTTAAAGATTAAAAAAATAATAACTTATTTTTTCCATTTTGAACAACTCTTTACTGTATGACTGTTGTTTATACAAATTTTACTGTTTATACACTGCAGGCCATTAAGATTGCTACACAGTGAAGTTGACACGAAAGGTATAACATGCTGGTGTATATGCAAATGATTAAGATTTCAATGCATACTCACAAAACAGGTAGGAGTAAGGCCATCTACAGTCAGTATAAAAGGGAAGATTGTAAAACTGGTTTCTCATATGAAAAGTGCATTTGCACATTGGTTGCTTGTGTAAAGGTTTTATGCCTCATGAGGAGGAGGAATGCCTACCAGTACATGTCAGTTTGATCATGGTAGAAACGTAGCCTAGGGGAACTGTGGTTTATTGTTCTACACTATTGCTGCTTATGTTGGCCATGATCCAATGACTGTTACGAGAATATGGAATTGATGAATCCAGGAGGGCCATACAGAACATTGTGCAGGATCTCAGTGTAAAGTACTAAGTTATTTTTACGCCTTTTACAATGATTAGCGACATGGCTTTGTGCTGGAAATAGCCGTTACCTAACGGGTACTTTACGTGCATTCGTGTTAATGTGCCAGGCCTGGATTTTAAGCATGCACCAAAAGAAATAATGACTATGTACAAAAATTAATAACAATCAAACAACAAATTTATTCAAAGAAAATCAATAAGAATCAACCCGATAAAAAAACTCAGACTTAACTTATGTACAACAATTCTTATGAACTAAGGTCCTAATCATCACCTCAATATACTAGAAACATTTTTCCTCAACTCTCAAGACTTTCTAACCTTCGATCCACAAATCAAATAACTTCAAATCGCCTTGGAACCACTTTATCGCTATTGGACACCTCTTGTCGTTTGCTGCTACGAAGTTCATCTTCACTTGAGGTTCGGACTTTATACTATGAGGTGATGTCACAATTCTGATTGAGATCACTCTCCTCATTTACATACTTATCACTAACAGTAAACTTTTCCTTTCTGCCTGGCAGCCTATTTCCCAACAATTCTCACTAACCTTTTACATTATTCTTTTTTACAATTTTTCAGGATGTTTTATTCTTTAAGGTTTAGCAAGTTCCTAAGTTGTGCTTGTGGGGTCTCCCCCCCTTTTTCTTGGTGCAGACTTACTTTTTTCTGCTTGGGAGCGTGAGTTTTTTTCTACGGCGCTTTTTTTTTCGTTGGTAAGTTGGTTCTCTTTCTTCTATTTTTAACCCTGGGTTAGTGCAGTGGGGTGTTTCGCCACCCCCAACGTTTTAAAAGTTGCACTATTCATAGATTTCGCAAAAAATATTTGTATCCTCTTCAGTAGCTTCATGATTTTATGTATAGAGCATGCTCAGAAATTACTACGATGCTGCAGAAATTCCAGTAAGAGAAAAACAACAGTTCTCAGTGGGGTGTCCAAACACCCCACAGTATTTATTACGTTTTTTTTAAATTTTACAAATATTTATTTAGTTTTTTTTATTTTAAAAATAACTATAATGTGACCACATTTATTATTTATAATATAGATATAATAATCAATGTGAATAAAAATAATTTAAGTTTATTTTAATTCAAAATGGCTGACTTTCATAAACACATTGAGAAAATACCAAACATAGCAAGTTGCTTGTCATTTGCACTGAGTGCCAAAGTACAATGTTAGCTATTGAATCAGAGTGACAAAAATGCTTAAAAAACAATTTAGATTTTTACTATTGGTTTAATAATAAGATCTAATGTAATGAGTTTTGATAAATGTTGTTTTTTATTTTCATGGATTTATGTA
>NW_019385494.1:59012-75423 GCF_000671375.1 Centruroides sculpturatus | reverse complement strand
CCCCCTATAAGATATAGATACGTTCCAATTTATTAGGAATCCGATTTCTTACAAGTTGTTCCAATCACAGCCCGACACATGTCAAGTTTACGGACTACGGCTGATTGAAAGGTTTTCTTCCATAAAATTAATCGATTCTACACTAATCCGACTCAACATTTCCAAAATACGTATATTTTTTTCGTAGTTTTATAGGAATCGTAATTATAGGGACCGTAATTATAGGGGGGTTGACTGTATATTATAATCACTACAAAAGTTTAAAAAGAGAAATTACAATAGTAATTGTTCACACAAAGATTTTGCTTTACAGGAATAAAAATTTGTTGTTAAGTTAAAAGATTCATATAAATATAATTATACAGGAATGTAATATATATTCAGGTTTTGTTATATCATAATAAGTGATTCAATAAATAGATAATTATATTTAAGATGTTGAATTAAATTATTTATCCACGAGAAGAAAAAATATATATATATTACAATTAAATAATTTAATCTCTCAGCAGAAAAAATATTTATTGAAGTTTTGTAGCAAGTGATGTTATAAAAAAACACTTTTCTTTCACAAATTATTGCCAGTACATCAGAAATTTGCTTAAAATTTTAAAATAGTTTAGTGTAATTAATTTATTATACATAATTTTAAATGAAAATATGTGTATTTATATATTCATTCATTGAATTGAAAAATACAATAAAATGCTGTTGATGCATTAAAGACTAAATAAATCATAAAAAAAAATTAACCAGATGTAAAGCTGTTGGTTCTTAAGTGTGACCTTGACCTAGTTCATTGTTGCTATATAACATGCAGTGGAAGTACTTGATATGATATTAATTTAAATATTAAAAATAAATTCAGTATAAAAGTTTATAATAATTACTATCTAATCTTAATAAATATTTGTAACAAGTAATTCAAATACTTTTATTCCAAGTATAGAAGTAGTTTTTGTTCTTTGGGTTTGCAGTTATAATGGTACATTAATAAAATTCATGTTCTAACATATGAAATTATGTCTTCTGATTGCTCTAGAATTAGAATTATTGTCTCATATTATAATAATAATTTTTAGAAAATATAAATACAATACAAATCTCCTGAATTTAAATATGATTTTAGTTATTCCATTACTCAGCCAATAATAATTGTAAACAATTTAGTTACATAAATAATTATATAAAAAATGCATTGAACTTTAATATATACTGTGTATGTGTGTTTTTTTTATATATATTAAAAATTTAAGTGGCATTAATATAGATTCTTCTAGAGTTCCTGATAATATAACTAATAAGAATATAAGTTATACTTTTAAGAGAAATTTTTCTGTAATTTCATTAATTGTTTTTGCTTGCTATCTTTCAATATTACTCCTATTATTTGTTATCAAAAACATGTTTACAGCATGCTTTTTCCCCACATTAAAAAACAAATTCTTAAAACAGATGTTTGATGTTTGTTAATCAAGTTTTTACTGTATAATTATTAAAGACATTCCCTCACCTGAATTAGTCTATTTAGTCTATTGATCTATAATTTGAAAGACCAATAGATAAAAAATTGACAAATTAGTTAGTTTAACACATACATTTGAAAACCTATTTTTACTTACATAGCTATGTTTGTGTAAATAAAATTAAGTATTCATAAGAAGTTTAATTTTATAGAAAAGTTCTTTATATAATATTATTGCTTATGTACTTATCATAGTTCTGAGACCTTAATGAACAAGTATATGATCTAAATCAGAATAAATAAATAAAACAATTTTTTGAAAATACACTTTAACAGTATTTAAGTAAACAAATAAATTATGTTCTTAAAAAGAAACCAAACTTTAAATTTTACAAAAACAAATAAATAGAAAATTTTTTATCGTCAGATGATGATATATTGAAAGAGCAGCGACTCTTGGATTTGAAAAAACCTGTTAATTTAATTACATATGTCATACAAAAAATCATTTTAAAATGAACATAAGGACTGGAAATGTTGTCTGTTAACTTCGAAGTACTTTAAATCAAGGTTTTACTGTAATGATAAGTTGGTATTATTAACTTTTTTAATCATTGTCAATGCAATGTTTAAAATTAACAAACATAACATTTGTACTTTTTAATGAGGCATTATTATTTTTCACTCTATAATATTGACAATTTGCTTTTAGTTTGCTTATTAAAATTATGACATTGTTCTATGACTCTGCTGTAGAAATACAGTCAGAAAACTGATAGAAATGATCTTGTTATTTGTCTTATATTCATAACTTTACTTATACTATTCTATTTTAAAGAATATAAACAGATTATTTATATATATACAATAAATAAATTTTATATTAAATTGCTAAATATATATGAGAATTGTAACTTCATAATTATAATAAAAGATTCCAAGTTAAGCTATAGGAATAAAATATCATTCTCTATCTCTATAACCATTATAGAATGAAAATGAACGTCAATAAATAGTATATCTTATAAAATTTGAGAAAAAGCTAAAAAAACATGTAAAAGCTGAAAATGTTGTACACAAATTTAAATTTGTAATTTTTATATTAATGCTTTTGCAATCTATTTTGAGCATTTTGCACTCACCAATGGCTGAGTGGATAAAACCATTGAACATTGGTAGTTGGTTGTAGATTTGCACCTTGCCAATGGCTGGCCACATGAAGTTTTTTGGGTTTTTTTTTATGTTTGTAATAATTAAATAAGGGCCAATTTCCCAAAGTCCTGGAGGCATTCCCCTTGGGAGATAACCCATGCATCATATTGCCATAATCAAATAAATCTCTTTTGGACATTTCATATGAAAGAATAAAAATAAACTTGTGCAGATGTATCTGTTGGGAAGTATTTTCTGTAATACAGCTTAGATAAATTTCTGATATGGTCTTTTTAAAAGTAAATAAAAAAAGAAAAGAAAATTTAAAATGATTTTTTTGTATTAATATTAAAAGAATTGCATAATAATAATTAACAATATTTATTTTATAGCTTTTCATCAAAGCTTTTACAGCTGACAACAGTGCAAAGAGTCTGTTAATTGATGAAAGAATGACTGTTGGTCATGTTTGTCATCTGTTAGCAGAGAAAAACCATGTTGTTATGGATACAAAGTGGGCAATTGTAGAACACATTCCAGAACTGTATATGGGTATGTTTATTTTTGCATTTAGTTTTATAATTTTACATATTTAAATGCTCTAAAATTGATTTTTGAAAATTCTCTATTATCTTACAAATATAACATTATTGTAGATTGCACTCTACTGGAATATAACTTAACATGATTGTTAAAATTTAATTGTTTCTTATATGTTATAAATTAAGCATGTAAATAAGCTGAAAATATATTTTAGAGTCTGATCTACCAGATTTCAAAACTTCTATAATTGTGGAATAATTTTTAGTGTAATTTGAAATGATTAGTTATCCATTTATTAATGTTAATGTATAGCATTTTTAAGTATTCTTGGTAAATGAATAATTGCTACTGTTATTATTATATATTTAGTATTTTAAAATATTAATTAATTAATCATAAAGAGTCTAGTTTATATTAGACTACTGTAGAAAATAATAGGAGTTCCATAACATTTGTGTGAAATATGTAAAAATGGAAAATTGAAGATATTGTATTCTCACTTTCAGGGAAGTGGTGACAAAAGAGTTATAATATGTTCACTTTGATATCATTAGGTCTATAAATTTACTGTTAAGAGGAGGAAAAAGTATGTTCTGAAAATAAAAGATGAATTATTAGAAACTTTCAAATAATTTAAGAATAAATGTGAAAAATAGACAGAAAAAAATTGTAAAGGTATTACATATAGATAATGTGATGATAGAAAATTCAATAACTTTTTGTTATTGCATGGGTAATGTAGTCCCCAATAGTAAGGAAAGGTCATATTCATGAACGTCTGAATCTAAGTATTTGCTTATCCAAATAGGTCTGCCAATGAACATGTGGGATAAACTGTAAATATAGAAAATGTATTGAGAAATAAAATAGCTACAAGAACTTTATTTTATCTGATGTTTTTATTAATGTCATGAATAATCAAGAACCTTTTCCAAAGTTAAAGAATATGGATGTTTTGTTTAGATGAAGTATTAGAAGAAAGACTAGAAGACTAACTTCAGGACAGAGTTTGTTTTCTAGGGTTTTGTTGGATATTTAAACCATGGAAATGGCTACATTATTTGAGATTGTGAACAGGGCACTTTTTCATTATATCAAGGGATTTATTATGATACCTCATTTGATAATGAAGAATATTCTGTTATCTGTTATCAGAGTATTATACATATAACAAGCATAATAAACGAAGTTCACAAAAGCAAAGGAAACATAAAAAAGGTGTGTTGTCTTTTGGCAGCATATGCAATATATTCTGTCATAAGACACACACCCAAGACAATCTAAATAAGAAACAAGGATCCCAAAACATTAATAGAAAATATGCATTCTGAAGAGAATTGGAAGACAGCTATAATATGAATTCTATATTACTACTATGTATATTTACTAAAATGTATATTTACTAAAAATATACATGAGTAGTAGTTCTTTACTTTGAGGGAATACATACCATAGGTTTGAAATGGATATTCAAAAGAAAATATGAAGGAAACATAAAATACTGGTAATTCAAAATAACATTAATATGGGAAATTTTCAGCAGATTTCTTATTTGGAATGTAATGAAGTATTTGCACCTACTACTAGACTGAAGTAATTAAGGACTATGCTTTCCACAGTTGAAAATGAAAAATATGTCAGTTTAATATTACAAGTGCATATCTGAATGGAGATGGATGGTGGTGATGCAAACATTAATAGATGAAACTACGTATAAACTGAAGAATGGCTTCATAAAGACTCCCATTTTTTTTTACAATGGCTTGAGGCAAGTAGAGACAATAAAATGATACCAACAATGCATTTCCCCCCTTCAACTGGATTACTGCAATTTAAGGTTGAATCATAACTAATTTTCTACTCATTTTTGTTGAAGTAAACAATCATCTACACACACTCTGTTCCCGAGTTCGTGTGTAGATGATATTTTATATACATACATACATACAGTCAGTTCGTTTCAAAATTATAAACACATCCAACTTTTTTCAATAACAAACATTAACAATAGTAATGTATTTATTATATTAGTATGTTGTTTACAACACCAATTTAAACATTTTCTGAAATTTTTAGAGCTATCTGACAATTACAAAAAAATTATCACAGATTTTCAAATGTTGATTGTTTCAAAAGTATAAACATAGGTGCATAAAATTAGTATGATCATTTGTTTATTAATTATTGGTTTAATTAGTTTTAACCAGAAGGTAGTATCATTCATTATTACAAATGCAGCACCAATTTTAAACAGTTTTTTGTGATTTAAAACAATGCTTCGTGGAAAAACACTAACAGAGTTGGAAATATGTGAAATTTACCAACTAAAAGGACAAGCTCTAAGACAAATTTTGGCAGCTGTAAATTGATCTGCATGTGCTGTGAGAAATGTGTTAACTCAGAGTGAAAATTATGTCAGAAATAAGAAACGTAGAAGGCCTAAACTCCTTACACTTAGAAATGAAAGAAAGGTTTTTCGGCTACTGACGGTCAACAAGTTGTCTGTCATAGAATCAACATCAACATTGCCAACTGCAGTTTCACCAGCAACTGTATACATAATCATAAAAATGCCAAATTTACAAAAATGGCTGCCAAACCAAAATGAACACAATTTCATAAAACAGCTAGATTAAAGTAAGCCAAAGACAAGATGGCAGGGAAAGANACTTACATAGTTTATGGACCCAAAAAAATGTTGGGGTTGACAAACGCCCCACTGCACTAATGCCGAAAAAAAACTCAGTGCACTAACGCAGGGTTAAGTTTCTAAGGTGAGTGGTGAGGAAACCTTCATCCTAACAAAACATAAGCCCAAAGCAAAATAAAAAATAACTAAAAATAATGCTTGGACTTGGTTCCTTACATCAGTGGTCCTGGTAGGTAATGCCTGAGAGGGCAGATAACTTTTCCATATGGCCTTGCAGAATCGTACAGCCACATCACACCCTGAGTCAGGAACTTGGGTCATTTTCAGAACAACAAATGTCTGTAGCAACATAGATTATCAGCACAGTGACCATTGCAGCAGAGATAGGTGGTGTTATGTAATAAATGATCTTTGTTTATGCTTCTCGTTTTTGTTAAAAGAGACAGGACAAACTTTGCTTCGAACTAACGTTCATCAAACGCTCTTGTTCTCCTCTCGTCTTTTCTCACGAGAGTTATGACACATTTATTAATAATTTAAGTAATTACAGTTGTAAAAAAATGTATAAAAAACTAGATAAATTAAATTATGGAGTATTTAAACAATAATAAATTTGTAAAACATAAATATGAGAAAATAACAAAAAAAAAACATAATGTCCGCGGGGTGGCAACATCCATCACCCCACCATCCAGGTGGACCTACAATGGTGCATTCACTGATGATGATGTGACACCACTCCTGCTTCCATAATCTTTCCACACAAAGCCTGCTTCTATGTATACCATCATGATGGTCATATCCATGTGTGAAGGCTCCGAGAGGAACGATTCTTTCTAGTTTACATTCATCATCATTTGCAGGCCCAGCACCATTGGATACACATCCCAGTCATCTCTTGTTCACATAGTCAGTAATTTGGACAGCTACTGTTACATTTCTGATGTGCCCTATCTTTTAGGCTTCTGTCATACTGCATGTGTGCACATAAAAAAAAAAACAGTCTTTCTTATAAATCATTTTTTACAGCAAACTAAGTAGAGATATAATTCAGACAAAAAACTGTTAAAAAAAATACATTTTACTGAAATTACTGATAAAATATGTTTTCAAATAGCAAATATTTCAGTTACTTTTCATTAAATATAGCTAATAAAATTAAATGCTAAATCTTATGTTATTTGAATATTGCTTTTCTATTTAATTGAACTGAAAATATAAGTTAAAATTTAAAACTGATTAATCTTTCTCTATGTATATATACTAGGACATTTAATAAGTAATGCACATAAACCTTGAGTATGAAAAAGATCTATTTTTTTACAAATCCAAATATACTACATTATTTCTCAATTAATTGGCTATAAGTACCCTTATTCCACATAGTCTCCATTTAAATCTATGGCCTTGCGTTACCTAGATGCCAGTTCGGTACCACTCAGCTGGTCTTTCTCTCAGCCACTTCCTGATGTGCAAAATAACCTAAGTGGTGGATAATTGTGTTAGCACTAACCACAGAGATGCCTAGTTGAGTAGCAAGTTGGTTGTTATTCACCTGATGTTTCGAATAAGCCTATCAACTTTCTCTGGAGGCATAGCAGCATGTGGCCATATTGAGTGTGGAAGATCTGACAGTCTTGCTTTACCTTGTTCTGTTGTTGACACTAACCCAATGACTGACAGTACTCCTATCCACTGCTTCATCCTCGTAACCATCTGTGAATGTTTGAGATGGTCTTGTGCTTCGCAAAAAGAAATTTAATCATGGTTCTCTGCTATGTACATGTCTCAAGTGCAGCTGCTATTTTAAAACTAAACTACACTATACTACAACCACCTAACGGAATTAATGGAAACTTTGTGCTGTTATACAATTGTTAAAAATACGTTATGCAAAGTTTCATAATGAAAGTCAGCCAAGAAATAAAATTATGTGCATTAATTATTGAATGACCCTCATAGATATACTTACTACAGTCGACCCCCCTATAGGATATAGATACGTTCCAATTTATTAGGAATCCGATTTCTTACAAGTTGTTCCAATCACAGCCCGACACATGTCAAGTTTACGGACTACGGCTGATTGAAAGGTTTTCTTCCATAAAATTAATCGATTCTACACTAATCCGACTCAACATTTCCAAAATACGTATATTTTTTTCGTAGTTTTATAGGAATCGTAATTATAGGGACCGTAATTATAGGGGGGTTGACTGTATATTATAATCACTACAAAAGTTTAAAAAGAGAAATTACAATAGTAATTGTTCACACAAAGATTTTGCTTTACAGGAATAAAAATTTGTTGTTAAGTTAAAAGATTCATATAAATATAATTATACAGGAATGTAATATATATTCAGGTTTTGTTATATCATAATAAGTGATTCAATAAATAGATAATTATATTTAAGATGTTGAATTAAATTATTTATCCACGAGAAGAAAAAATATATATATATTACAATTAAATAATTTAATCTCTCAGCAGAAAAAATATTTATTGAAGTTTTGTAGCAAGTGATGTTATAAAAAAACACTTTTCTTTCACAAATTATTGCCAGTACATCAGAAATTTGCTTAAAATTTTAAAATAGTTTAGTGTAATTAATTTATTATACATAATTTTAAATGAAAATATGTGTATTTATATATTCATTCATTGAATTGAAAAATACAATAAAATGCTGTTGATGCATTAAAGACTAAATAAATCATAAAAAAAAATTAACCAGATGTAAAGCTGTTGGTTCTTAAGTGTGACCTTGACCTAGTTCATTGTTGCTATATAACATGCAGTGGAAGTACTTGATATGATATTAATTTAAATATTAAAAATAAATTCAGTATAAAAGTTTATAATAATTACTATCTAATCTTAATAAATATTTGTAACAAGTAATTCAAATACTTTTATTCCAAGTATAGAAGTAGTTTTTGTTCTTTGGGTTTGCAGTTATAATGGTACATTAATAAAATTCATGTTCTAACATATGAAATTATGTCTTCTGATTGCTCTAGAATTAGAATTATTGTCTCATATTATAATAATAATTTTTAGAAAATATAAATACAATACAAATCTCCTGAATTTAAATATGATTTTAGTTATTCCATTACTCAGCCAATAATAATTGTAAACAATTTAGTTACATAAATAATTATATAAAAAATGCATTGAACTTTAATATATACTGTGTATGTGTGTTTTTTTTATATATATTAAAAATTTAAGTGGCATTAATATAGATTCTTCTAGAGTTCCTGATAATATAACTAATAAGAATATAAGTTATACTTTTAAGAGAAATTTTTCTGTAATTTCATTAATTGTTTTTGCTTGCTATCTTTCAATATTACTCCTATTATTTGTTATCAAAAACATGTTTACAGCATGCTTTTTCCCCACATTAAAAAACAAATTCTTAAAACAGATGTTTGATGTTTGTTAATCAAGTTTTTACTGTATAATTATTAAAGACATTCCCTCACCTGAATTAGTCTATTTAGTCTATTGATCTATAATTTGAAAGACCAATAGATAAAAAATTGACAAATTAGTTAGTTTAACACATACATTTGAAAACCTATTTTTACTTACATAGCTATGTTTGTGTAAATAAAATTAAGTATTCATAAGAAGTTTAATTTTATAGAAAAGTTCTTTATATAATATTATTGCTTATGTACTTATCATAGTTCTGAGACCTTAATGAACAAGTATATGATCTAAATCAGAATAAATAAATAAAACAATTTTTTGAAAATACACTTTAACAGTATTTAAGTAAACAAATAAATTATGTTCTTAAAAAGAAACCAAACTTTAAATTTTACAAAAACAAATAAATAGAAAATTTTTTATCGTCAGATGATGATATATTGAAAGAGCAGCAACTCTTGGATTTGAAAAAACCTGTTAATTTAATTACATATGTCATACAAAAAATCATTTTAAAATGAACATAAGGACTGGAAATGTTGTCTGTTAACTTCGAAGTACTTTAAATCAAGGTTTTACTGTAATGATAAGTTGGTATTATTAACTTTTTTAATCATTGTCAATGCAATGTTTAAAATTAACAAACATAACATTTGTACTTTTTAATGAGGCATTATTATTTTTCACTCTATAATATTGACAATTTGCTTTTAGTTTGCTTATTAAAATTATGACATTGTTCTATGACTCTGCTGTAGAAATACAGTCAGAAAACTGATAGAAATGATCTTGTTATTTGTCTTATATTCATAACTTTACTTATACTATTCTATTTTAAAGAATATAAACAGATTATTTATATATATACAATAAATAAATTTTATATTAAATTGCTAAATATATATGAGAATTGTAACTTCATAATTATAATAAAAGATTCCAAGTTAAGCTATAGGAATAAAATATCATTCTCTATCTCTATAACCATTATAGAATGAAAATGAACGTCAATAAATAGTATATCTTATAAAATTTGAGAAAAAGCTAAAAAAACATGTAAAAGCTGAAAATGTTGTACACAAATTTAAATTTGTAATTTTTATATTAATGCTTTTGCAATCTATTTTGAGCATTTTGCACTCACCAATGGCTGAGTGGATAAAACCATTGAACATTGGTAGTTGGTTGTAGATTTGCACCTTGCCAATGGCTGGCCACATGAAGTTTTTTGGGTTTTTTTTTATGTTTGTAATAATTAAATAAGGGCCAATTTCCCAAAGTCCTGGAGGCATTCCCCTTGGGAGATAACCCATGCATCATATTGCCATAATCAAATAAATCTCTTTTGGACATTTCATATGAAAGAATAAAAATAAACTTGTGCAGATGTATCTGTTGGGAAGTATTTTCTGTAATACAGCTTAGATAAATTTCTGATATGGTCTTTTTAAAAGTAAATAAAAAAAGAAAAGAAAATTTAAAATGATTTTTTTGTATTAATATTAAAAGAATTGCATAATAATAATTAACAATATTTATTTTATAGCTTTTCATCAAAGCTTTTACAGCTGACAACAGTGCAAAGAGTCTGTTAATTGATGAAAGAATGACTGTTGGTCATGTTTGTCATCTGTTAGCAGAGAAAAACCATGTTGTTATGGATACAAAGTGGGCAATTGTAGAACACATTCCAGAACTGTATATGGGTATGTTTATTTTTGCATTTAGTTTTATAATTTTACATATTTAAATGCTCTAAAATTGATTTTTGAAAATTCTCTATTATCTTACAAATATAACATTATTGTAGATTGCACTCTACTGGAATATAACTTAACATGATTGTTAAAATTTAATTGTTTCTTATATGTTATAAATTAAGCATGTAAATAAGCTGAAAATATATTTTAGAGTCTGATCTACCAGATTTCAAAACTTCTATAATTGTGGAATAATTTTTAGTGTAATTTGAAATGATTAGTTATCCATTTATTAATGTTAATGTATAGCATTTTTAAGTATTCTTGGTAAATGAATAATTGCTACTGTTATTATTATATATTTAGTATTTTAAAATATTAATTAATTAATCATAAAGAGTCTAGTTTATATTAGACTACTGTAGAAAATAATAGGAGTTCCATAACATTTGTGTGAAATATGTAAAAATGGAAAATTGAAGATATTGTATTCTCACTTTCAGGGAAGTGGTGACAAAAGAGTTATAATATGTTCACTTTGATATCATTAGGTCTATAAATTTACTGTTAAGAGGAGGAAAAAGTATGTTCTGAAAATAAAAGATGAATTATTAGAAACTTTCAAATAATTTAAGAATAAATGTGAAAAATAGACAGAAAAAAATTGTAAAGGTATTACATATAGATAATGTGATGATAGAAAATTCAATAACTTTTTGTTATTGCATGGGTAATGTAGTCCCCAATAGTAAGGAAAGGTCATATTCATGAACGTCTGAATCTAAGTATTTGCTTATCCAAATAGGTCTGCCAATGAACATGTGGGATAAACTGTAAATATAGAAAATGTATTGAGAAATAAAATAGCTACAAGAACTTTATTTTATCTGATGTTTTTATTAATGTCATGAATAATCAAGAACCTTTTCCAAAGTTAAAGAATATGGATGTTTTGTTTAGATGAAGTATTAGAAGAAAGACTAGAAGACTAACTTCAGGACAGAGTTTGTTTTCTAGGGTTTTGTTGGATATTTAAACCATGGAAATGGCTACATTATTTGAGATTGTGAACAGGGCACTTTTTCATTATATCAAGGGATTTATTATGATACCTCATTTGATAATGAAGAATATTCTGTTATCTGTTATCAGAGTATTATACATATAACAAGCATAATAAACGAAGTTCACAAAAGCAAAGGAAACATAAAAAAGGTGTGTTGTCTTTTGGCAGCATATGCAATATATTCTGTCATAAGACACACACCCAAGACAATCTAAATAAGAAACAAGGATCCCAAAACATTAATAGAAAATATGCATTCTGAAGAGAATTGGAAGACAGCTATAATATGAATTCTATATTACTACTATGTATATTTACTAAAATGTATATTTACTAAAAATATATATGGGAGTCTTGTATATTTATTACTATACAATGTATATTTACTAAAAATATACATGAGTAGTAGTTCTTTACTTTGAGGGAATACATACCATAGGTTTGAAATGGATATTCAAAAGAAAATATGAAGGAAACATAAAATACTGGTAATTCAAAATAACATTAATATGGGAAATTTTCAGCAGATTTCTTATTTGGAATGTAATGAAGTATTTGCACCTACTACTAGACTGAAGTAATTAAGGACTATGCTTTCCACAGTTGAAAATGAAAAATATGTCAGTTTAATATTACAAGTGCATATCTGAATGGAGATGGATGGTGGTGATGCAAACATTAATAGATGAAACTACGTATAAACTGAAGAATGGCTTCATAAAGACTCCCATTTTTTTTACAATGGCTTGAGGCAAGTAGAGACAATAAAATGATACCAACAATGCATTTCCCCCCTTCAACTGGATTACTGCAATTTAAGGTTGAATCATAACTAATTTTCTACTCATTTTTGTTGAAGTAAACAATCATCTACACACACTCTGTTCCCGAGTTCGTGTGTAGATGATATTTTATATACATACATACATACAGTCAGTTCGTTTCAAAATTATAAACACATCCAACTTTTTTCAATAACAAACATTAACAATAGTAATGTATTTATTATATTAGTATGTTGTTTACAACACCAATTTAAACATTTTCTGAAATTTTTAGAGCTATCTGACAATTACAAAAAAATTATCACAGATTTTCAAATGTTGATTGTTTCAAAAGTATAAACATAGGTGCATAAAATTAGTATGATCATTTGTTTATTAATTATTGGTTTAATTAGTTTTAACCAGAAGGTAGTATCATTCATTATTACAAATGCAGCACCAATTTTAAACAGTTTTTTGTGATTTAAAACAATGCTTCGTGGAAAAACACTAACAGAGTTGGAAATATGTGAAATTTACCAACTAAAAGGACAAGCTCTAAGACAAATTTTGGCAGCTGTAAATTGATCTGCATGTGCTGTGAGAAATGTGTTAACTCAGAGTGAAAATTATGTCAGAAATAAGAAACGTAGAAGGCCTAAACTCCTTACACTTAGAAATGAAAGAAAGGTTTTTCGGCTACTGACGGTCAACAAGTTGTCTGTCATAGAATCAACATCAACATTGCCAACTGCAGTTTCACCAGCAACTGTATACATAATCATAAAAATGCCAAATTTACAAAAATGGCTGCCAAACCAAAATGAACACAATTTCATAAAACAGCTAGATTAAAGTAAGCCAAAGACAAGATGGCATGGAAAGAAGAGTGGAAACAAATAGTCTTTTTAGATGAAAAAAAAAAAAAATGGAATTTAGATGGACCTAAGAGTTATAGTCACTACTGGCATGATTTGAGGAAGAACAAAGAAGTCAAAATGAAAAGACAGCAAGGTGAGAGCTATATGATGGTGTGGGCAGGATTTGGATGGGGGTAAAACATAGTATTTATAGAAAGTAGAATGAATTCAGAAAAGTATCAAGAACTGTTCTATCAAAATCTAATAACTTTTGGATCACTTATTGTGCAAAAAACTGACAATTCCAACAGGATAATGCTGCCATTCATGCATGAGAGTCAACTAAAAATTGGTTTGCTGACAAAAAATTAATGTAATTGATTGGCCATCATGGAGCTGTGATATGAACCTGATAGAGAATGTTTAGGGCATTATGAGTCATCTTGTTTATAGTGAAAATAGATAATACAATACTGTAAATGCACTGAAATTATCTATCATGGATTTTTGGAAAAATATTAAACAACAACAACTTCAAAAACTAATAAAATGTTTGCCTGACAGAGTATTTGAATTAATTAAATCAAATGGTGGACCTACAAAATATTGAAACATCACAAATTTTTTTATGCACCTGTGTTTATACTTTTGAAACAATGAAAAATTAATTGTTAGATATGTCTAAAAATTTCAGAAAATGTTTAAATTGATGTTGTAAACAACATAGTAATATAATAAATACATTATTATTGTTAATGTTTTTGTTGTTGAAAAAAGTTGGGTGTGTTTTGTTTTACAGTTTGTTTCAAAATTATAATCAGATGTAAATATACAAATATTCTGAAATCCGGGAACACTTCTAGTTGCAATCATTTAAATGTAAATACAAGTTAAAAATCCTTTTATTCTATTATTAATTTTGAATCTGGAAAATAATAATAATAATTATTATTATTAAATAGAAAGGATATTTGAAGATCATGAAAATTTAGTTGAAAATGTCTTGTTATGGACCAGAGATTCGACAAATAAACTTCTGTTTCTTCAGAAAGAAGAAAAGTATGACTTATTTCTGAATCCAGAGGTAATTAACAATTACAAATTCCTATTGAAGAATTTTAATCTTAGTATTACATAATAATAATATATACAGGTAACCCCCGTATAACACGACACTTNAAATTAAATTATGGAGTATTTAAACAATAATAAATTTGTAAAACATAAATATGAGAAAATAACAAAAAAAAAACATAATGTCCGCGGGGTGGCAACATCCATCACCCCACCATCCAGGTGGACCTACAATGGTGCATTCACTGATGATGATGTGACACCACTCCTGCTTCCATAATCTTTCCACACAAAGCCTGCTTCTATGTATACCATCATGATGGTCATATCCATGTGTGAAGGCTCCGAGAGGAACGATTCTTTCTAGTTTACATTCATCATCATTTGCAGGCCCAGCACCATTGGATACACATCCCAGTCATCTCTTGTTCACATAGTCAGTAATTTGGACAGCTACTGTTACATTTCTGATGTGCCCTATCTTTTAGGCTTCTGTCATACTGCATGTGTGCACATAAAAAAAAAAACAGTCTTTCTTATAAATCATTTTTTACAGCAAACTAAGTAGAGATATAATTCAGACAAAAAACTGTTAAAAAAAATACATTTTACTGAAATTACTGATAAAATATGTTTTCAAATAGCAAATATTTCAGTTACTTTTCATTAAATATAGCTAATAAAATTAAATGCTAAATCTTATGTTATTTGAATATTGCTTTTCTATTTAATTGAACTGAAAATATAAGTTAAAATTTAAAACTGATTAATCTTTCTCTATGTATATATACTAGGACATTTAATAAGTAATGCACATAAACCTTGAGTATGAAAAAGATCTATTTTTTTACAAATCCAAATATACTACATTATTTCTCAATTAATTGGCTATAAGTACCCTTATTCCACATAGTCTCCATTTAAATCTATGGCCTTGCGTTACCTAGATGCCAGTTCGGTACCACTCAGCTGGTCTTTCTCTCAGCCACTTCCTGATGTGCAAAATAACCTAAGTGGTGGATAATTGTGTTAGCACTAACCACAGAGATGCCTAGTTGAGTAGCAAGTTGGTTGTTATTCACCTGATGTTTCGAATAAGCCTATCAACTTTCTCTGGAGGCATAGCAGCATGTGGCCATATTGAGTGTGGAAGATCTGACAGTCTTGCTTTACCTTGTTCTGTTGTTGACACTAACCCAATGACTGACAGTACTCCTATCCACTGCTTCATCCTCGTAACCATCTGTGAATGTTTGAGATGGTCTTGTGCTTCGCAAAAAGAAATTTAATCATGGTTCTCTGCTATGTACATGTCTCAAGTGCAGCTGCTATTTTAAAACTAAACTACACTATACTACAACCACCTAACGGAATTAATGGAAACTTTGTGCTGTTATACAATTGTTAAAAATACGTTATGCAAAGTTTCATAATGAAAGTCAGCCAAGAAATAAAATTATGTGCATTAATTATTGAATGACCCTCATAGATATACTTACTACAGTCGACCCCCCTATAGGATATAGATACGTTCCAATTTATTAGGAATCCGATTTCTTACAAGTTGTTCCAATCACAGCCCGACACATGTCAAGTTTACGGACTACGGCTGATTGAAAGGTTTTCTTCCATAAAATTAATCGATTCTACACTAATCCGACTCAACATTTCCAAAATACGTATATTTTTTTG
>NW_019385494.1:22434-54222 GCF_000671375.1 Centruroides sculpturatus | reverse complement strand
GCTCTCGGTTAATTAATAGTGTTTTTAGTGATGACGAAGAAAACATTGTTTAATTTATATTAATATGTATCACTTAAAAAAATTTTAATGAAGATATTTATCTTAATTATGAAAATATACTAGCATGTTTTTTAATTTTTGGAACCTAACCCTCCTTTTCGTATTAGTTCTTTGTTTCGTATAACACGGATTCGCATAACACGACAATTTTTTGGAACGTAACTACCGTGTTATACGGGGGTTACCTGTATTAATTTTATCAGTTGTAATATTTAGGCTCAAACTAAATTAATGATAAAATGCCAGAATATACAGTCAAAGTTCTATATAACAAAGTTGCTAAATCCTGAAAAAAATTTGCTATGGGGAAATTTCATTATATAGAAATACTTTAAAATAATAATACTTTTTGGTAAATAAAGTAATGTTTTTGTTATTTTACATAATTTAAATGAATATAAATGTAATACTTAAAATTAAAATTAGCTTATTATATAAGTATTACATTTACAATATGTGAAGTTAGTTTAACTACATTTTCATTAAAAATTGTAATTTTTTTTTGTTGCACAATTTTGAACAATTAAAAAAATGTTCTCTTTTTATATGCTCCACACTTATTAAGAGCATTAAAAATGCTTTCAGACACATTTTCATAATATTGCAGTGTACTATGAATAATTTGAAATGCTTTTATTATTTTATCTTTCATTGGTTTTTCATGGGTTCCTCATCTTGGATTGTTTGGTCAGTTTGGTAACTTTTTAGAGTTTCCAGAATTTCTTCATCAGTAATGTGGTAATGTTACCATCAATGTTGAGAAAGTCATCCAGCATAATATTGATGATAATTTTATTGAATTGGTGTAATGCTTCCCATAATTTTTGTAAATCTGAAATTGGTAATTCATCAGCTTTATCCCATTCACTAGAGTTTTCATTAAATCCCTCTTTGGAAAAACAATTTTTTATAGTGATTTCAGTCACTTTGTGAGTCCACACTTTTGACAGCTCAAAAATGCATTCATTTAAATTTTGTCAGTCATATTGTTTTCAACTCCTTTAATTATCATCATAAATTTCATTATTATAAGAGAGTTTTAAAGGATTTTTATTATGCCTTGATCCATTAGCTAAATTTTAGATGATGTTTTTTCCTCAAAATTTATCAACTTTGTACTTTTAAGCCTTTTTGCATCCACAGAAGAATATGCTGGACAGTTATCTACAACTAATGCAATTTTTCTAGATTCTCTTGTCATTTGTTTGTCTAGCCAGATTTTTGATTATTTATTAAAACTAGTCATCCATGCTTTTTATTAAAATGATAAGCCACTTCAAGAGACTTCATCCCTTTGAAACATTGTGGATTTTTGCTTTTTCTGATTACTAACAGTTTCAACTTTTCACTTTCTGTCAAATATGCTTCAATTAATACAGTGATCCTTTCTTTGCTCTGCTTTCCACCAAAGCATCAATCATTTTTAAAAGTGATCATTCTAATGGGTCTACACTTAAAGAATAAATCAGTTTAGTCTATATTGAAAATGCCTTTTGGCTCATGCTTTCACCATAAACCACTTTTTTGACAATGGCCATTTCTTTTTGTAATTTAGCCAGCCAATCAGTATATCCAAGTGATTCTGCAAACTAAAAAAACTTTTTGTTTAATTAGTGGTCCTGATAACTACATTCTTATTACAAATTAAATTGTAAGTTGTTTAGATCCAAATGTACCCATTGACAGATAACGTCTCTCTCTTTTTTACAACCAGTAGCCACATGGGAGCAGATTATATGATGGTTTTAAAATCTAACAACTTGTATTTCTCATACCTGGACCACAGTTTTATGAAGGGTTTATAGATTGAATTTCAGTTATCAAACTCAACTCAGATGGAGTATTTGACTTTTTTTTTAAATTTGTAAGAACTATTTATCATTAAAATTTGTTATATAGAAATTTCACTATGTTATTTAGAAGAAAATTTACTTATATTTTCTGGCTGAAAGAGCAGTATACAATGCAAAAATTCATAACAAAGAAACAAATAAAACGTTCTACTGTTTTTAGCTGTCTTTAAGAATATGTCTAATGAACATGAAAATCAGAATGTAAACAAAAAACTCAAATTATATCTATATCTATAATAATTTTATCCAGCCAATCAGTATATCCAAGTGATTCTGCAAACTAAAAAAACTTTTTGTTTAATTAGTGGTCCTGATAACTACATTCTTATTACAAATTAAATGTAACCACTTTAAAATTACTTCATCTACATTGACATAAATATAGGTTCTAGCCTGTTTGTTATAGGTCTTGTAAATACAAGACCTATAACAAAACAGGCCATAACCTGTTATTTTGAAATTAACTGATCATCAACCATAATAAAATGTTACAGGAATTCTGAAGTTTGCTGCAATGCCTTTCTTTTTTGACCCTTTATCAACTTCCTGCAACACATTATTTTAACTTCAGGTTTGAGGGCAGATAGTTCTATACTGTAGTATAAAAATGTCAAAGCATTACTGAAAAAATTAAAGTTGAAATGCAACTTTTAAATTTTAAATGATAATTTAATGTTTCTGAGAACTCTCATAGACAAATTTAGAAAAGTTTCTTTGAACTTTACATAGCATTCAATACTGTAAAATGATTTAGGTATGACTCATCTCAGCCATCTTCACAAGTAAGACTGCTTTCTTGGTTAAATACTGTACTACAGTACACAATGAAAAATGTCACTGATATCCGTATTCACTGTACAGGCCTGCTCTGCAGTGATGCATTCCTAGAGGAGGAGGTGTAGACAAAATTGACCCAAAATTAATCCGCTGAACTGTATAGTACTGTATTACGAAGTGAATAGGGATGCATTCCATGTTGTCAAAAATTTATATAGTACGGTAACTTTTTTCAATAAAAACGTGTTAACTATAAGTTACAGTATTGTAATTCTAAAGAATTCATTAATTGTAAGTTGTTTAGATCCAAATGTACCCATTGACAGATAACGTCTCTCTCTTTTTTACAACCAGTAGCCACATGGGGAGCAGATTATATGATGGTTTTAAAATCTAACAACTTGTATTTCTCATACCTGGACCACAGTTTTATGAAGGGTTTATAGATTGAATTTCAGGTATCAAACTCAACTCAGATGGAGTATTTGACTTTTTTTTTAAATTTGTAAGAACTATTTATCATTAAAATTTGTTATATAGAAATTTCACTATGTTATTTAGAAGAAAATTTACTTATATTTTCTGGCTGAAAGAGCAGTATACAATGCAAAAATTCATAACAAAGAAACAAATAAAACGTTCTACTGTTTTTAGCTGTCTTTAAGAATATGTCTAATGAACATGAAAATCAGAATGTAAACAAAAAACTCAAATTATATCTATATCTATAATAATTTTATTTAAATTACTGAATGTAATAACACTGCTCAGCTCTGAGTTAAATATGATAAAAATATTGTGTTGTTCGGAAAGTAATTTTGTTTTTTTTTTTCCACGGAAAAAAAAAACAAAATTAAACAATATTTTTATATTTAAAAAACAATATTTTTATAATAAATAAATATTTTATTGAATTATATATCAACCATTTTGGTCAAATACTTGTTGCCATCATTTCTGGTAGTAGCATGATTCCACGTTCATAAAAGTTTTGATCTTTGCTTACAAAAACTGATCCAAGTGATTTTTACATCCTCATTTCAAGTAATAATCCAAGTGTGCTAGATCTGGTGAATATGGTGGGTGTGGTAGCACATCCCATCCAAGCTGTAACAGCTTCTGACAAGTTACCAAACTTGTGTGAGGTCTGGTATTATCATGGTGAAACACTATACCTTTTCAGTTGATCAATTCTGGCCTTTTCTGTTTGATGGCAGTACACTTTCGAATCAATTGTCAAATTCTGATAGAAGCTCAAAAAGAAATTCCCTTGAAATCCCACCAAACAAAGAACATCACTTTTTTTATGAATATTGGCTCTCAAAGTGCTTTGAGCTGGCTCATCTCTTCTATTCTAAAATCATTTGCATTCGATATTGTTGTAAAGAATCCATTTCTCATTGTCAGTTATGATTCACTTCAAAAATGAATCTTTTTCTTGACATTTGAGGAGCAAATCTTTCTTTAAGAACATGTGGAGCCCATATGTCAAGCTTTGAAACAAAACCAAGTCATTTCATGTGATCGAGACTTCATCCCTTTGAAACATTGTGGATTTTTGCTTTTTCTGATTACTAACAGTTTCAACTTTTCACTTTCTGTCAAATATGCTTCAATTAATACAGTGATCCTTTCTTTGCTCTGCTTTCCACCAAAGCATCAATCATTTTTAAAAGTGATCATTCTAATGGGTCTACACTTANGCATTCGATATTGTTGTAAAGAATCCATTTCTCATTGTCAGTTATGATTCACTTCAAAAATGAATCTTTTTCTTGACATTTGAGGAGCAAATCTTTCTTTAAGAACATGTGGAGCCCATATGTCAAGCTTTGAAACAAAACCAAGTCATTTCATGTGATCATAAACGGTTCAATTTGACAAATTTAATCTCTTAGTGATTTCTCACATTGTAATTCAGCAGTTTGCTTCAATCAATACCTTTATTTTGTCTTCATCAGCTTCAACTGGCCTTCCAGTACATGGTACATCTTTAATTTTGAAATTGCGAGAACGAAATTTTGTAAACCAGTTTTGGCACTGTCTTTCTTTCAACACATCTCCATACATGTACCACAATTTTTTTCTTGCTTGAACAGCATTTGGATTTTTTGGTAATAAAAAGGCAAAATATGCTGAAAAGGATGCTTTCGATTTTCCATATTTAATGGGAGACTGTTTAATTCTGTACAATTGTTTTTTTTTTCAAAGTTTTTTACAAATAAGCCTTAAAATGTCAGCTATCAAAGTATATAATGAAAATGGCTGGTAAAAATACATCTAATTCCTCTAGTAATAAAAAAACAAAATTACTTTCCAAACAACCCAATAATTGCTTCAATCACTACTAAAATATTTTATAGATTCTATGTATCGTGTTTAAGTTAGTTAATTCATGATTTTCATCAATACACAGTATTTACCCTAATGTAAGAGTAATTTTGTTTTAGGTTTTGGTATGTCTGAAAATAGGGTATCTTAGATTCAATGTAGTTTGACATAAGTGACATAAGTAATTAGTGACATCAAGTGCCTTGTGTCTTATTTTTCTGTAACTAATTCCATTGTGCCATTTTAATATTTAAGAGGTCAACTGAGCTCAGTTTTGTTAGTCTATTACAGTAATGTCATAAGTAGATGAAATTCCCAGAAAAAGTTGTGCAGCACTCTTTCAAGAAAATGTTGCACTTCTGATGCTTTAAAAGGCACCAACATATGATTTCATGTGGGAAGATGTAAACATCAAATTCATGGTTGATTACTGTAGTTTTAATTTACTAAAACTAAAACTCAGGTACATTCCTCAGTATTAGGTTTTGTTGTTGTGTGACTAAAACAACATTAGTATGGTTTAGAAGAGCCTAACATGATGAATGAAGAAGTTTCTGGATTTTGATATCATAGAAGACAGTGAAATAAAACTTATTTGCAAAAAATATTAAACAAATTTACGTCAACAGAAACACTTCTGTCGTCATAAATTTGTCTTGAGTTAGCATGAAGAAATTAACATAAATCTTAGATTCAAATAAACACAGTAAAATGTTCATTTGTGAATTAATAAAGATCATAAATTTAAAAAGAATTGCTGGTTTAAAGTCAGTAAGAGAATGTATATACTGTTGTATCATGCCTGTTTTGATATATGGTATGATAAATACAGGAGAGAAAATATATAATTAAAAAATAGAAGCTCTTTAAACAGATAATTCTGTAATATTTTATATTAAAATGATATAGACCTGCAAAATTAAATACATTGCATTCTGCTTAACTGGGATACATTGGGATTAATTCATTTTGGCCCAATAAGCAGCTGCCCCAATTAAATGAACTAATAATAAATTGTACAATAAAATATGTAATACATAGGTAAAAAGTAATAATTAGGTACCTATTTTAAACCAAAATACAGAAAATATTTGTACTATAAATTTGCCAGACTCACGATGATAACTGATTCGCATAATGCTAGTGTTGCAAAATATTACTAGCGATGTGAACAAGGGTTAACCATTTGATCTGTCCCTGATTGAACAATTTTTCCTTTCTTTCTTTCTTTTTAGTTAGATCATGTTCTAACTAAAAGGGGAGTAAGAAAAGGGTTCATCCAAAAGTCATTTTACAGTCTTCCTTTGAGCACAGTTTCCTTTACTTGGAGATGGGCCACTTCAGCAGGAGTGTCCATAGAATCTGCCAGCTCAATGCTGGTCTCAACAATCGGATGGCTGCTGTCTGAATCTGGATGTAATCATGCATGCAATACCTTCCAAGGGAACTTTAGTTGTCTTCCAACTCAGTTGAGAGACCTCAAAAAATTGTCTGGCGACCTTTGTTCCTTCACTTTTAAAAGGGGATTATTCGGTCCAATCCAGAGCAGGGTCAGTAGCTCATATTCAGGCCTGCCTCAGACAAAATCCTTGTGTGATGCATCCTGCTATGCTGACCCCCTCCAGAAAAACTGAACTGCCTGAGCAAGACAAAATCTCTTTGTCTCTGCCACTCATTAGGCCTACATGACATTAGTGTATGTAGTGCCTACATATTTTTGGAAGATTACTAAAATATATCAAAAATTGCTAAATTCCTTTTCTGCTACTGTCCCAATTAAGCGATTAAATTACGTATTAGTTTATTAGTTTGGCTGAATAAAATGGCTACCCCGATTAACTTGTATCCCAATTAAGCGGAATACACTGTAAATTAAATTGTGAGTTCATGTATATATTTTTTCAGCTTTATTCCTGACCAGATTCATATCTGATCATTGTTTTAAAAATTTGACCTAAAAATTTTTATTAATATTCCTAAAGATTAAATTACCAGATGATATAAAAGATGACATTTTTGAAGCATGGAAACACTCAGAAGTGAAATAGAATTAACAGTTATTTGATTAATTAATTCTTTTAATATCAAAATTAAGAAACTTAAGATATACAATAATAATTTGAAATTTTTTTGCTTTTAAGATGTTATTAAACTAATTAATATCAACAAATCTGAAACTTTATAAATGTTACTGAATGAATAACTAAAACTTCTGCATTCTTGATATTTTGATTAATTGCAAAACCAATTAAAATCTTCACGTATTTTAATAAACGGTCTTTTAAATAAAAAGTATTTTAAAAACTTTTGGCAATGAAACAACTCTTTTGTAACAAAATTTATAATCAGTATGTAATTTTTAAAGTAAAAAAAAATTTAACTCTTAAGTTGAATTACTGTTAAAATCAAGTAATTAGAACATAAATTGAATAATTGAACTTCTCAGGGGAAGCAAATGGTAAATGCCAAAATGGAAGTTTTAGAATACAGTAAAAATAAAATTGTGACTGAATCATAAATCTGAATAATTTTATTCTAACATCAATTTTTACTGAAAATGTTTTATAATCAATCTAATTTCATGATGATGTAATAAGAACAAGAGCCGCGAGAAATCACACCTGGGCAAAGACAATAATTGATGATGGCATTTACCATTATTTTCCTGGGCAGCTTAATTTTAAAGTACAGAAAAAAAATTACATATTAAAATAAACTTTTATTATTTAAAGTAATTTAATACTAATTATAAAGTTAAATAATCTATTGGGTGTCTATTTGCTAAGATCAGGTTTCGGTAATGTTTTATGTCTCTATAAATAATCTATTGATAAATTTATATAACTTTAGATAAGGTAGATTATTGTAATATCAATATTATTTTAAATTTTACTATGTTTAATAATATGCAAATAATAGAAAACATTTCTAATTTTGAGTTTCATTTTAAGAATCTTAATAAAAAATTTTTATCTTAGGATTATCTATTAAGTTGTAGTTCATCTGAAAAAGGTGCTGAACTGGATGATGAAGGAAAAATTACTCTTTTAGAGGTAAAAGTGTTAATTTATAAATCTTGATGATGATCATGAAATATTAAAAAAATTATTTCTTTAATTATAATCTGTAATCTATACTATGCTTCCATTTTGTATCTTCAATGCCAATATATAAATGGTCAAAATACTGTAATTTTCTAGAAATGATCAAATCAGCAAACACATAATTACCAACCAATCAACAACTTTATGATATTTCCCTCCTCAGTGGATTTTCTTCTATAAACAAGATACAAACCATTTTTCAATGCACTAGTAAATACATAAAAAATACAATAAATACACAATCACACTAAAAGCTATTAAACATTTTGTCTTCCAATTTCAATGTTCCAACTGTTTAACTACTTTCATACTGAAACCATTTTCATCTATTTTTTTAAAAAACAGAATATTTTAGTTTTATTTAATCTTAAAACTAATATAAATAACAGTATTAGCTGTATTCCTTTGTAAACAGTATTTCGTTATTGTGAGGTTGAGCGGTGAGCTTGTCCCCACTTATTGGCTTCTTTGTCAGGGGATGACATATGTTTTAAATGAATGGGAGGGTTAGTGAGGTTGGCCGTACTCAAGGATGACACATATTTAAACATAAGAATAATATATTTAATAAACTAAAAAATTATACAAAGCAAATAGATACAAAAGATGGAAATAGTGAAAAATTCTAGGTTGCAACAATGATTACTTTGTTCTTTTCAATAGAATGTCTAAGTTCTGGACCTTTTATCAGTCTTAAAATTCTTTAAGTTAAATTAACCTTAATCTAGCTTATAACCGAGAGAGAGAGAGTTTTAATTTCTCTAAGTAATTACCTCTTATGCTGTGGCGATCAAGTTCTGAGCAGTCTGGCTTCAGGTGCATGAAGCTTCATAAAATTGATAACAGCTGTCAAACTCACAGACTTAATTGCTGGTGGTGGGTGGTGGCTAAGGTCAGGGTATGTAGTGCAACCTTAGTAATAATTGTTCATTTTGGTGTGTCATCTGATTGGTTTTATCAATGTTAAAATCAGATGAAATAGGAAGTGTGTGTGTTTGTTTGATTCGGACTCCCCTTATCAGTGACCTTTTTGCTACCCTCTGTCATGTAACAAGTTTAGGTTCTTGTTAATTGACTAGTTATTTGTAGATCGTATTGAAGATGGAAATGAATAATCCCTGGTCGCGAGGGAGAACCTTATCTGTCGTCCGAAATGTATTTGAAAGTGTAAAAGGTCTAATTTCAACCTCCAGGAAGAAGGGAAATAAAAAAAATTTGAAGCTTTAAAATTCACAAAAGAGCTTGCATTTTCACATTATGCATGGTCCTCATTGGGCTGCAATTTGAAAAAATTGTAGAGCTATAAATTCTCACTGTCTTCAGTCTGTCTTTCCTTAATCTTGACAACAGTTAGATAAGTGAAAGGCAAGATCAGATATGGAAAGTTTAGGGGCAGGAGTCTCCAATTAACTATATATGAATGTCTGATGTACATATATTTTAAATTAAACAAATTAAAAATGTGATTAGAAATTGCAGCCAGGCATTTTGATGATGTCACAATAAATAATTGCTCATTATTACTTTCATATATTCTCTATCACTCCAACAGAGAGCAGGAGGGTGGTGTTCAGCTATCATTCAAAAACCAATTCCATGATTTATGTAGTACATTAGTACATAAATCATTACAGTAAGTTAATGCATTCCTAGATGACAAAGTGCTAAATGAAACAGTGTTAAATGAGGTCATTTAACAGAGTAAATAGGGAAAGGGAAACATGCAATCAAAAATAAACAAATTTTACTTGAATTTTAAATTATTTTTATATTGATTTGCATAATAATATACAGTAGAGCATCGTTTATCCGAAAGAATTCCAGTAGGCAAATTTAAATTTTCATTAGTGCTGTGGCGCTGCAATCTTTGGCTATATCTTGGGCTACTCCAATATTTTTTTTTTTATGTGTGTGTTTTATCTGGCAGCACTGGCACTTTTGTGTGGTGTTTTTCTGAGGACTGTGTGTCATGCTGAATCAAACGTTTTTGATACTAGATTAACTTCTAAAGTATAATTTTTTT
The DNA here is from genome assembly GCF_000671375.1 of Centruroides sculpturatus. NCBI lineage: Eukaryota > Metazoa > Arthropoda > Arachnida > Scorpiones > Buthidae > Centruroides > Centruroides sculpturatus. Next base: position 44,074 of record NW_019385494.1, on the reverse strand, counting down.
TGTTTTTATATTTTTCAATAAAATTATTTCTTTATTTTGCAAAATTATTATTTTAAAAAGTTTACATTAGGCTTAACATTGATGAAAATTCAACGCAAAGCGACATGCAATGGAGAAAAATTTCAACATGGGATAGGTTAATATATTTTTTCGTACATAATTGGTTGGATCCAAACAACCCCAGTCCCCAATTGGTTCGGATAAACAACACTCTACTGTATGTTAAATAACACAAACATACGCACACAGAAATGTAAAGTTCATTTTTTTGTAATGAAGGTCCTGGCTCTTCTGAAATTCTTGTTTTTGCCATAAAGTCGCATAGTTTTATTTGTTGCTTTTTTCTTTCCTGAAGCAAATGTTGGTAGCAGAAGATTGCATCCAAAATGCCTTGTTTTGCTTTTGCTACAATTCGATCAATGATTTTGGTTTTCATTACCAAACTTTTACTAAGGAAACCTGTATAGAAATTCTTTGGGTTTTTCATTTTCAGAATCAGTATTTTCCAGTTCACATGGATTCCTTGTTCTGCCAGTTCTTGATGGTCATTGATGGTAAGGCTCTCACCAGAAACCTGCAGTAACTCCTCAATATCCTGCTCATCTACATCTCCAAATCCTGCTGTATCGATTAGGCTCTTCTCTTTGAGAATTCTTGGATACCTTTAGTCAACTTTTTCCACACTCCGTTCATGCATTTATCAGTTAATTCTTGCCGAATGAAGTCGATATTGCCAATAGCATCCATGATGTTATATTTTTTTTAAAATTGCACCAAACAAACATAGATTTAAGTACAGCACTATGACGAATTGCCACCTTTTGCTGATTGGTTTGTGTTTGGGAATAACCAATGAAGTGCTGTGATAATTTGTGATAATTTGAATCAGCATAAATTTTGAGGTTTTTTCAGGCTTCGAGCGGACTGTGTTATATCAAATCAGCATTAATCAAGGCAGTGTTAAGCGGGATCTTACTGTAGTAGTAATTTTTTCATCTAACTATATGTATTCAAACAACTTCCTCTTCATTATATTCATTCTTTAAATGTATCAAGATTGTATCAAAACTACCTTTAACGTATCAAGATTAATATGACATGCACATTCATCACACAATGAATAAAACTCGAGTTCTTGTAATCATACTTTATTGCTCTGGCATGTTCTTTAATTCTTTCTCATAACTCTCTTCTTGTCTCTCCAAAGGGAATGGCTCTTTACATTTGCAATTAATTCTGTCTGTATAATATAGTAAAGCTTAGTTCACACTGAGCATGATTTGCTGGTGAAAGCGAAAAACAGAGTGAATAACCTGTCAGACGAGTCATGTTTGTTATTCACTTTGTTTTTTGCTTTCGCCAGAAAATTGCGCTCAGTGTGAACTAAGCTTAATAGTCTAAAAAAGACAGCAAAGTTTTTCTTCTGCTGTTGTTGATGCTCTCAGTTTATATAATACTTGTTATACTTTGTTTTCTTGATCAAGGATTAATACAATTTTATTTTAATTAAATATATTCTTATATATAAAAACTTTTTGAACAAATTAAGTTATTTTCTCAAATATATGATTCTCTAATTCAGTTACCACTTCTCTTCCTTTTTCTTCTTTTCTTTTAGATGATTATGATGAAGAGAAAGTTGTTTGAACACAGAGATAGTTAGATATAAAAATTTTTGTTACTAATGAATGAAGGTAACTGTATAAATATACATAAATTGTGGAATTGGTTTTTGCATGATAGAGGGTAGGAGGGCTGTTCTGCTGTTGGAGTGTTGGTGAATAATGATATGATAGAAAATGTATGGAAGTAATAATAGCTAGTACAGTACTTTATGCTAGAATATGATTTTTTTTTAACTAACAACATAATTTTTCTTAATAAGTAGATGAAAATGGTTTTAGTATGAATGTAATCAAACAGTTGGAACATAAAATGTTTAATGGCTCTTAGTGGATATGAATGTATTTGGTATATTGTATATTTATTGTAGTTTTTACAAATTTACTAGCGTGTCAGAAAATTGTTTAACTTGTATGGAAGAAAACCCACAGAAAGAATATATTGTAATTTAAATTATGGTAATTTGATTGCTTATATATCGTTATTGATTTCTTTCATATCTATATTGTGAATTTTTAAATAATTTTATTTTCACTTATTTACAGGAATTTTTTTCAAGTACTGGTGTAGGAGTTCCAGAAGTTGAAGGTCATCTCTACCTGAAAAGTGATGGGAAAAAAGCATGGAAAAAACATTTTTTTGTTTTAAGAGCATCTGGATTGTATTATTGTCCAAAAGGCAAATCAAAGGCAAGTTATATTATAATTAGTTTTTCTCTGTGTGAAAATTGCTCTTATAACTAAAAAATATATAAATATACAAAATAATTATATAAAATAACTTTTAAATTTATCTGAAACTTTTAGTTTTCTAAAGATTTATCCTGTTTGACTACTTTTGAAATGAATAATGTCTATGTTGGATTTGGATGGAGAAAAAAATTTAAAGCACCTACTGATTTTGGCTTTGCAATTAAAGTAAGCTTTCTAAATTGTAATTTTTTATTTACAATAAAGCTATAATGTTTCACTTTTGTGCCAATTAACTCATATAACTTGATTTTATAGCATCCACAAATACAAACAAAATCTTCAAAATATATCAAGTATTTATGTACTGAAGATGAAAGATCCTTATATCACTGGGTAATTGGCATCAGAGTAGCAAAGGTAAACTGCTTTTTAATTAAAAATGAAAGTATAATGAAAGTATAATGAAAAATTTGGAATTATTCTTTATTCTTTTTAGTATGGAAGACAAATTAAAGAAAATTATGAAACATTAGTTCGAGAAATAGTTGAAGATGATTTGGATACATTAGCACATGCACGAAGTTTTTCAATCTGTTCTATGGCCAAAACAATGACAGTAAGTCCTGATAGTTCAGGAAGTCCTGCAACTCCAGATAGACCAGATTTAACATCTGTTAATGGAATTAGTCATCAGTATACTCAAGAAGTGATAGATTCAGAAAATCAATGTAACAGAAGCTCAGAATCAACTCCAACCTCAACTACACCAACTCCTTTTGAAAAACCAAGACGTCATGGAAGCATTGCACGTCAGGATTCCATTAAATCCAGTACTAGCAGCAGCAGTGGCTGCATGTCTGAACGATCAAGTACTGGTACTCCAACTGCAGAGCAGATTGCATTTGAAGCAGATTTTCCAATTGGTACAATTAAAAGAAAACCTAGCATGACACCAAAAATTCCTCTTACTAATACTACAAGAAGTATTGCTAAACAGTCTGGAGAAGAAAGTTTAAATGTTGTAAGTTTAGATAATGTTAGTTTGAGTAGTAGTAGCAGCAGTGGAAGTAGTAATGTAGGAAGTTTAGGAAGAGCAGCAGCTTCTCGATTAAGCTTGAGACGATCTCATACTGATGACAGAATTACTTTTAATTGCATAACAAAAAAATTGTCAAAAAAGCCATCATCAGATTCACTTTCTGTTAACAGTCGAGTAAAAGAAAATGAAGTTGATGATCTTCCACTTCCACCACCTCCACCAGAATTACAAGAAACTCTTGAAATTGATTCAAGTTCATTACCACTTCCTCCTCCAGAAGCCTTTAAAAGCAGCACACTTAGTTTGGATTCTCTTCCACCTCCTCCACCTATACCTCCTCCATTAGATGATGAATCAAGCTGGCCTAGTACCTCAAGTCTCAATTCTCTTCCTCCACCTCCTTCTCCTATATTAGATAAATCAGAAAAGGAAGAAAGAAAGATGTGGAATGGTCCATTAACTGAACAAGAAGTATCTACTATTTTAGTTGTAACACCTGAAGTTAAAGCTGCCCCAGCTGTACCTCCAAAACCACATTCACAAGCAATTCAGAGAAGATTATCGGAAGCTGATGCTATTCATCATAATCAATCTCTTTTTTTGAATGAATTAAAACAGGGTACTTATAATAATGCACATAAATCTCAACACAGACCAAAACTTAATATAGACTGTTATAGTTCTTCACATGAATTTGAAGATAATGAGTTTCCATCTGATAATATTAGTCCTATACAAAATAAAGCATCCCCTACAGGAAGTGTTCAATCAAAATTTCAGAATTACTTTCAGGGAAGGACTGGAGGTATAAGTCTGCAATCCCCTTCATCACTCGATGCACAATCTCCCACTTCTCAATCTTCTGGAGCATCGGGAGGGAGAAAATCGAGAATACAGCAGAAACCATCTCCTCCAAAAAGAAGTGAGACGACAAAATTAACAACAACAACACCAGTCAGAAGATCATCATCAGCATCGTCCCATTCTCAGGAACAGACGTCATCCACTTGCCCTCCTGCATCATTTCTTCGTGATCTGCACCGAGTGATGGAGAAGAAGTGGAAGGTCGCCCAGCAGCTATCTGTGGATCATTCGGCCACACCACATCAGATCCTGGGATTTAGGGATCCATGTTATCTTCCGCCGGCCTCAGCAGATCAGCTGCAGTCTCCCACTTCTCCTCCATCCCATCATCCCTCCCACTATGAGCGTCCGTCCCGCTCACTGTCTCAGCCACGACACCCAAGGAAAAAGTCTCCTCACGATGAGACGTGCAATTCCGGTGCTGCCATCAAAAGACCACCACCTCCACCACCAAAACGTAGTGAAACAACACATCTGTCCAGGTGGTAGCAAAAAGGTTGGTAATCACATGTGCTCAACATGGTGCTGTAGTAATGAACAAACAAAGACCAGGGTAATTTACAAAAGAGAGGAGGAAAGATGATCAGTGCTATTTACGTTAGCCGATACTCCATGTTAATTTAACCACACCAACAGACTGTAAACTGGATAAAGCATGACAGATTTATTACAAAATGTAGAATCTAGTTTATGTTTATCACATAATATCGTGTACATATTGTATTCGTAATGACTTGTCCGTGTCATAATGCCAACTTGTCTGCTTCCTACCAATGACTTTTATTTAGTCCTCTGCCAATTCAATACTCAATAAGTGTTTTTAAANTATATTGAAAAACCTAAAAACAATAAAAAATTATACTTCAGAAGTTAATTTAGTATCAAAAAAGTAAAATATTTGAGTAGCCGAAGACATAGCCAAAGATTACAGAGCCACAGCACTGGCGAAAATTTAAATTTGTCGACTGGAATTCCTTCGGATAAACGACGCTCTACTGTAACTAGTCTTTACTTTTCGCCATAACGTAAAACGAAATATTGAATATAACTAAAATTTATCTGGATCAAAGATTGCAGAGGTTATAAGGAATTCACACACAGACGACGGCTTTTATATTAGTAATAAGAGCTACCGCGCACAGATTTTTTAACGTGACTGTTTAATCACCACCGTCAAGTCTGCAGCTTTAAACGTAACAGCAGAGCGACTTTTTGCTCCTCAGGCCGGCGACTTCTGAGTGACAAACGATCGCTACTTCCGATTGGATAATATAACGTCACATAGTCATCATGGGAAAATTTTTTCCCATGATGACTATGTGACGTTATACTTTCCTTATCTTTAATCTTATATGAATGCAGCATGCAATGGTGACGATTCTGACGCCACTCGCCTGTCAAATAAATATTTGGAAAATAAACATTATAGCGTTTTATTACAACGTACCAAAAGCAAGTCTCTCTTCAGATGGAGTTGATAATCGCAGGTTTCAAAATCAGTAATTCATCAACACGCACGGAAATATCGAAAGAATTTGACAATCAAATTGTAAAAGTAAATCTTTGGATGTTAGATTATTTAGAATTCCTGCATATAATCAAAAAATGATGGGCGAGAACTGCAAACGGAGTCACGATTACTAGAATATGAGATTGGTGCTCTCTCCTCCAAAACCTTTCTAGGGACAAGCTCTGTCACCAGGGCGGCGCTATCAGCAATTTAGGCCTAGAGAGCCTAAAGATTGTTGTCATATGAATAGCTGTCGCCATGTCTTTTCAAAACTCCTTATTTAGCCACAGCCACAGCCACATACTATACTTAGTTGAGGAAATGGAAATAATCTAGTAATTATTTAAATGGAAATTCGGACAGAAAAAAATAAAATACCGTTTTTTGATTTTCAGAATTAATTTTTACTATTATTATTTGTTCATTTAATATACTATTTAATAATTTTTGGAATTTGTTTATGATGAATACAGTCGACCCCCCTATAACACTTGATAATTCCGTTTTATATGAATTCAATAATGTTGTACGAGCCACTTAGATTTTACAAATACGTGTGCCGGGCTGTGAACGGCTCATGTATTTGTAAAATCTAAGTGACTCGTACAACATGGAATTCATATACTGTAAAACGGAATTATCAACAGTACTATAGGGGGTCGACTGTATTTACCCAACGCGATGAATGACGAGCCATTTTTTAAAAAATATCCTGAATGTTAATAATTTAAGTTTAATCTATTTTTAGAACATAACATAAATCAAACTAGTAGGTAAGCCCGGCATTGTTCGGGCAAAAAATAAAAAACAAGCGTTAAAGTTATTTCGTACTTCTAATCTTTCTATTATATTATAGTATTTGATTTATATTTACAAAGGTTTATATTACGTAAGAGTTTATCACATCGAGTGACCACTCTAACACATTTTAAAAATTCTTTAAATTGTGTACAATACAGGAATAAAGAATTTTATAATGTTAGATTGATCATTCGGTGTGATAAACCCTTGCATAAGATAACCTTCGTACTTATATAAATCAAATACTACATACTATAATATAACAAACATTAAAACGAAAACCATATAAAGAGTTTGATTATTTCAGCCTACCAATGTCACATATATTGCGATACTCGGATAGTACGGAATGGTACAATTCAATGGTCAAGGAGACAGGAATTGAAAATATATCTTAAAAATTTTTCAGATATAATATTTTCTAATGTTAACTTTAAGAAACTGTACTATTCACAGCCGAATATCAAACTACCGTTTGATATTCGGCTGTGAATCTGTCAACAAATCAAATTTCGGAGAAAAACGGAGCCGGTAACCTAAGATAATCTAAGGTTGGTATGGTGCTGCGGATGGTGGTTGAAGTTAATTTGACAAAGAGTAATAGTTGTCCTCCTCCTGTGAGAGAGAATGGTCAACCACTACTAATTAATACTGGTCTACTATGAATATTTGAAAAGTGATCCGTGTTGGATGGATTCTGATCGAAGTTGCTAACCTTAACGACCGAAAGATTCGTGTGATTTGTTTAAATAAATCTTGTAAAAATGGTAGAATAATTGCTTTTGTGTGATAATAAATTTTTTAGAATTTTGGCAACAGATTGTATAAAATATGCATGAAGTGTTCTCTCGTAAATATTGCGTTTATGGAAAAACTATTGGGCTGAAATTTGAAAAAATTGTAGACCTATAAAATCTCACTGTCTTCCCTTAGCTATCTGTCCTTCCTTAATTTCGAGAAAAGAGCTAGATAGATGAAAGTCAAGACTATATATGGAAAGCTTAGGACAGGAGGCCCAGATTAACTACAGTATATTCGAACATTCGGTTTAGAACGGTTACTTTGATTCAAAAATTTTCCCCGAACGGAGTTATATATATGACCTATACGACTTTATTGCTAACAGGAAAAGTATGGCGCACGGGTGCAAGACCACCACTAAAAGAACTAAGAACATTGTGACGAAAAGTTGCAGCCCGGCATTATGACGATGTCACAATAAATAATCTCTTGTTAGAATTAGTTCGGTTTATATGGTTACGGCAACGCGACACACGAGAGATCTGCCGAGGAGGATGCATCCCAGAAAGACGTTTATGTAAAGTTGGCTCCAATTGAAGTGTTACTAACGCGAAGAAAACCCAGAAAACTTCACTTGACCACGCGCGAACCCACAACCGATTAACGGTGTTCGATGGTTTTATCCACTTGGTTACTGAAGTATACTTATTGAACTGCAATTTTTAAAAACTGTAGAGCTATAAATTCCCAGTCGTCTGTCCGTCTCTGTCCTCCCTTAATCTAGAGAACAGAATTAGATAGATGAAAGTTGAGACCAGACATGGAAATCGAAAGAGAAAAAGGACCAGATTACCTATATATGAACTTCCAATTTATACCGCGAGTGACGTTATTTCAATACAAAAATTTTCCCCAGAATGGAGTTTGATACATAACTGGGCACGACTATTGCTAACAGAAAAGTATGATGTACAGGGACAAAACACTAGTGCTATGTGCTACCTGTCACAGTAATTCAGTGAATATATTATATGTTTTTTAAAATTATATCCTTTTTTGTAAGAATTATATTTAGTTAATTATTTTGTTAACTTTTTGCCAATAGATGGCGCTACGTGTAACTCAGAAAATCGAATGTAAATAGAAATTAATTGATTTACAAAAATCCAACAGATATTTTGGGGTGAGATGCACGACATTATCTAAGTAAGAAGTATTTGAATGTAACTACCGAGTTTCGTAACAATTGGTCGAACGGCCTAGAAGTATATAGNGTAAAATCTAAGTGACTCGTACAACATGGAATTCATATACTGTAAAACGGAATTATCAACAGTACTATAGGGGGTCGACTGTATTTACCCAACGCGATGAATGACGAGCCATTTTTTTAAAAATATCCTGAATGTTAATAATTTAAGTTTAATCTATTTTTAGAACATAACATAAATCAAACTAGTAGGTAAGCCCGGCATTGTTCGGGCAAAAAATAAAAAACAAACGTTAAAGTTATTTCGTACTTCTAATCTTTCTATTATATTATAGTATTTGATTTATATTTACAAAGGTTTATATTACGTAAGAGTTTATCACATCGAGTGACCACTCTAACACATTTTAAAAATTCTTTAAATTGTGTACAATACAGGAATAAAGAATTTTATAATGTTAGATTGATCATTCGGTGTGATAAACCCTTGCATAAGATAACCTTCGTACTTATATAAATCAAATACTACATACTATAATATAACAAACATTAAAACGAAAACCATATAAAGAGTTTGATTATTTCAGCCTACCAATGTCACGTTTACTGCGATACTCAGATGGTACGAAATTGCACAATTTCATTGGTCAAGTAAACACCAATTGAAAATATATTTTAAACTTTTTAAGATAACATTAGGAAAAAATATGATAACTAATAAATTGTGCCATTCACAGCCGAATATCAAACTACCGTTTGATATTCGGCTGTGAATAGTACAGTTTGATTTGACAGATTTGATTTACTGTCCTATTCACAGCCGAATATCAAACTACCGTTTGATATTCAGCTGTGAATCTGTCAACAAATCAAATTTCGGAGAAAAACGGAGCCGGTAACCTAAGATAATCTAAGGTTGGTATGGTGCTGCGGATGGTGGTTGAAGTTAATTTGACAAAGAGTAATAGTTGTCCTCCTCCTGTGAGAGAGAATGGTCAACCACTACTAATTAATACTGGTCTACTATGAATATTTGAAAAGTGATCCGTGTTGGATGGATTCTGATCGAAGTTGCTAACCTTAACGACCGAAAGATTCGTGTGATTTGTTTAAATAAATCTTGTAAAAATGGTAGAATAATTGCTTTTGTGTGATAATAAATTTTTTAGAATTTTGGCAACAGATTGTATAAAATATGCATGAAGTGTTCTCTCGTAAATATTGCGTTTATGGAAAAACTATTGGGCTGAAATTTGAAAAAATTGTAGACCTATAAAATCTCACTGTCTTCCCTTAGCTATCTGTCCTTCCTTAATTTCGAGAAAAGAGCTAGATAGATGAAAGTCAAGACTATATATGGAAAGCTTAGGACAGGAGGCCCAGATTAACTACAGTATATTCGAACATTCGGTTTAGAACGGTTACTTTGATTCAAAAATTTTCCCCGAACGGAGTTATATATATGACCTATACGACTTTATTGCTAACAGGAAAAGTATGGCGCACGGGTGCAAGACCACCACTAAAAGAACTAAGAACATTGTGACGAAAAGTTGCAGCCCGGCATTATGACGATGTCACAATAAATAATCTCTTGTTAGAATTAGTTCGGTTTATATGGTTACGGCAACGCGACACACGAGAGATCTGCCGAGGAGGATGCATCCCAGAAAGACGTTTATGTAAAGTTGGCTCCAATTGAAGTGTTACTAACTCGAAGAAAACCCAGAAAACTTCACTTGACCACGCGCGAACCCACAACCGATTAACGGTGTTCGATGGTTTTATCCACTTGGTTACTGAAGTATACTTATTGAACTGCAATTTTTAAAAACTGTAGAGCTATAAATTCCCAGTCGTCTGTCCGTCTCTGTCCTCCCTTAATCTAGAGAACAGAATTAGATAGATGAAAGTTGAGACCAAACATGGAAATCGAAAGAGAAAAAGGACCAGATTACCTATATATGAACTTCCAATTTATACCGCGAGTGACGTTATTTCAATACAAAAATTATCCCCAGAATGGAGTTTGATACATAACTGGGCACGACTATTGCTAACAAGAAAGTATGATGTACAGGGACAAAACACTAGTGCTATGTGCTACCTGTCGCAGTAATCCAGTGAATATCATATATATATATTTTTAAATTATATCCTTTTTTGTAAGAATTATATTTAGTTAATTATTTTGTTAACTTTTTGCCAATAGATGGCGCTACGTGTAACTCAGAAAATCGAATGTAAATAGAAATTAATTGATTTACAAAAATCCAACAGATATTTTGGGGTGAGATGCACGACATTATCTAAGTAAGAAGTATTTGAATGTAACTACCGAGTTTCGTAACAATTGGTCGAACGGCCTAGAAGTATATAGGTACAAACAAACAAACATCCTCATTATTATCAAACGTATCAAAATGATAGAAACGTCTCTGAGAACAAAAGTATGACGTCGTCCCGCCTATTCACCAGGTAAACTAATAACATTTATTTTTAAAATTATAAAAGACATTATTGTTTTCATTTAATTCGTTACCTTTTATATAATTTTTATTTATGTAGAAATATAAATGATAAAGATTCGAACAAATATAAAAATATAAATATAAAATTTGATTTCATTTTGTAAACTTTAAATACATAAAATATCTGCAGTAAATATATATCATTACAGTAATTATTAAAAAACAAAAATATACTAATGTATTGTGGTAAAATATTATTATTTCACATTTTCAGATAATATACTCATTGTTATACAGTCGACCCCCCTATAATTACGGTCCCTATAATTACGATTCCTATAAAACTACGAAAAAATATACGTATTTTGGAAATGTTGAGTCGGATTAGTGTAGAATCGATTAATTTTATGGAAGAAAACCTTTCAATCAGCCGTAGTCCGTAAACTTGACACGTGTCGGGCTGTGATTGCAACGACTTGTAAGAAATCGGATTCCTAATAAATTGGAACGTATCTATATCTTATAGGGGGGTCGACTGTACTCACTTTTATTCAAAGAGCATTTTTTTAACGGTACTTTACATTTATTTTCTTTTTAAACCCAAAAGTTTAAGTTTAAATGCTATAAAAACGATTTATTATTATTTTTTTAATGTTGTGACATTCTTTAAAACGAATTTTAATTTCAATTAAGAAATCCTTACATTTTTGTTTCTTCTTCAAAACAACATTCTCCAAAGATATGTTGCTGGTTCATAAATGAAATTGTTTAAATTAAAAGTACTATGTTATTACTTATTTAATTGCATGGAACTTATAATTACGCAATTACAACATAATTTTTACTTATAACAATGTTACTTAGTAAGTAGAGTCTCATATCAGTAAGGTAAGCCTCTATAAATTATATATAGTAATAACTTATATATGTGGGGAGTCCGATATTAAAGGTACAGGTCAAAATTACTTTGTTTAATTATAAATGTTAAGTGTAATCTTGGCCTATACCTTCAATATCGGACTCCCCTCGTATATTACTAATATCAGACTCTTTATTTATAAGTAACATGATGTAAGTAAAAATTATGGTTTGCAATTGCATAATTGTTTCATAAGTTCCATATTCTATGCAATATACCAGTATATATGTTTATAAAATATTAAATGTATTCTACTGTCAGGTGTATTTATAAAACAACTTAATTCTTTCATGCACAATACACAACACTTTAATATATATCATTGTTGTTATTTAACTAAAATAATAATTTATTAATTAAAAATAAACACTGNACAATCTGTGTCCGCTATAAAAGTCACGTGTCATAGTGCTTTAATTAATTAAATAATTTGTGCCCGTTTCAAATGGATATTCAAAGGACGTTTTACCAAGCAGCAAACATACAGATTTATTAAATTTTATTTTTTTTTATCATTCTGTTCACAAGTCCACAATTAAAAACAAATACCGGTATCTAATTGTCATATTTGAGAAGGCCACGTAATCATTATCCAGAAAGCAACTTGAATAACGATTTTGGAAATCGGCTTACATACGAAATTATTGTTAGGGTTTTCTAATAAGTAGATATTTAAAAAAACATTTAACTCGGACAAATGAATGAATTTATACAATTAAAAATATTAATAAGCGTCGAATCTTTAATATCATAAAAAAAATTATTATTATTTTTTAATTGTTTTTAACGATAGCGACTAATGTCGTTAGTTCACAGATACACCTGCGCCACCTATCGGAGGTTACGGCGATTCCCGTGCGTGTGATCACTATACTCGTCTTGCCTTATAACATGACGTGTATGAAAATGATGTAAATAATCATTTTTAAAATGGAAGAATTTACAAATTTTCAGGTTATGGTGGGCCATCTGGCCACGGTTTTTACCATAATAATGTTCCTGACTGGCGTGTAAGTAGCTTTAAATAGATTTAGACTTGTCGACGAATTTGAAAGGATTATATTCTTATCTTTTGCTTGTGTTCCCAGGCAGATCTGTTTAAAAATCTGGAGACAAGGTTCCAGTACAGATATATCTTTCTTCCCTTTCATTGCCGGTCTGGTCAGGTAAACTTTTGCACTTATAAGAATTGCCAATGTTGATATTTGCCATTAACTAACTATTCATTGCTTTTCCCAGCGCATCCCTTTGGTTGCAGTACGGTTTGTTCGTTCACGATGCTGTGGTAATCATGGTCAATAGCATTGGTGTCATACTTCAACTCTGTTACGTATTTTGCTATTATATTTTTACACCAGTTAGGGTAAGTTCAATAAATCTTCCCACAACTTTGTTCCATTAATCGATTTTAAAGTATCAATTGCAGTTTGTTTAGTTTTCTGCTATATTCCATCCACGCGTCATTGGTAAACTAATTTATATAGATATTTTTTAATCGAAGTGATGTAAATTGATGAGAACTGGATTTATTATATGATGATTAGTAAACAGGAAATTTTGTGTAAAACACAATTTTGCTCTTTGTTTTTATTAATCTCTCCGAGAAAAAATAAGTTTCTTCCGTAATCTTGTGTTAAGTGGCCGAAAATTCGTTAGAAGTTCCGAACCGTCGTCGTCTCGTACGGTATACTTTGCCGACGGTAAAACTTTCCAAAAGTTTAATTTAATAAATCGTTTAGTTCCTGAACTATAGATTAAATGATCCGACGGAGAGAAGTTGATAATACCAGAACTATAAGAAATTATTTGAAGGTTTAAAAGAAAATAAAGTAATTGAATGTCACAAAAACAAAACCACAAAATATATGTCGTACAATTCTAGATTTTGGAGACTTCTTTCCAGTTCACGTACTGAATTTAATAAAAAAAAGTTTTATCTTAAGCATTCTGATATTCATCTGATAGTGGATATTATTTTGTAGGAATATCAGAAACAAGAAGCAATTTTAATTAAATGGATGAAGATACAAAAAATTTGTGGTATTTTCTTATTTGGAGAAAATACCATAGAAAAAATTAAGTTTGAAAATAAAACAATATAATTGATTATTATTCGTGTTTTTCCCCCATTTATTTCAATTCTTAATTACAAAGTTCTAAATATATTTCAAAAGAATAAATAAGACAAGTAATAAAAAAATTGCCAATATTTAATATGACAAAACTTGTCAAATAGATAATAGGGACAATAAAATGCCTTTATTTAAAATTGTTTTTTTTTTTTTAAATTATCAAAATGCATTTTGGCTTCATTTACTTTAAGACCTCTTCGGTTCTAAAACAATTTACAAATTAATTTTGTACTATTGAGAGGGCTTAAGGTAAACGATGCCAAAATGCATTTTGATAATTTATAAAGAAAATAATTTTAAATAAAGGCATTTTATTGTCTCCTGTTTGTCTCTAATATCCTCGGATAGACTGTGGCAATTGAAGCATATTTGACAAGTTTTGTCATATTAAATATATGTAAATTAACTTTTATTAAAATTTATGTAAGAAACAATTAGAAAGAATGTTGTGAATATTATATTATTTTTTTAAAAAATAATTTTAAGTTTTTGTCAATTTGTTTGACAAATCAATATATTTCAGTAAAAATAAAATTTTTACTGAAATTTATTGACTTTATTTATTGATTATTGATTTTTAAACACGAGAAAAAAATTTTCTTAGGACAATAAATATTTTCAAATTATTATGCTAAATAATCTCTAGACTCCTGAATTTACATATTTCATTTGCAAAACAACAAAAACCTGACGATGCTAGAATTGGTGTGTCTTTCAAATAGAATAGTAGCAATTCTGCTTTTCATTAAGTAAAATAGAAAGTAAACAAGTAAAATAAAGTGAATAGATAAAATTTAATCATATATCAAACGTTGTCAAAGAATTTTATTAAAATATCAGAAGACACTAATGAATAAAAATTTTTAATGTAAGTAAGAAACAAAACTTGCTTAAAATTTTGAATAGATTTATTAAAGAAAGTAGTTCTAATAAACATAATAAATATCTTAAAATATATATCAGATTAAGCAAATAACAAAAATATACTTTTCTTATTTATTGTTTTTATATTGAATTTTAAACACACAAAACATTTTCGATTTGAGAAAGGCTACGTATTATTGATTTTTCAAAGAATTTTATAGAAAAAAATGAATAACTTAATAGAATTTAAGTTTTTCTCCACTGTGTAATTAAGTGCTAAGAGAATATATCAATTATATTATGAAATTTTATTATTTGGTGTGTTAAATATTCGTGTTTCTTAAAATACAAAATTTTCTGACGCTTCGATATATTTTAATTTCATCACACTAAGTAGAGTCACATATTAAAACGTAAATATAAAATGATTTGAAAACATGTTCTCATATTAAATTACAAATTCTTGATATAATGATTTATTTTATTTTAGTGAAAATTTGATAAAAGCAATTATTATAAAATTAAACTTATAAAAAAGTATATAAAAGCTGAATTTTGTTTTGAGAATTATTGGTACTGTATAACTGCTGAGTTCCTGCTTTATATTATAATAAATTTTTATTGCATGTATTCTGAATAATAATCAGAATTACAAAGGTTCTTAGAAAATCAATAATTTTAGATTGCTTTTAATAATTGTCTTAAAAAATAGCTTATTATTTTTCAAATATAAAATTATACAATAGTTTATATATGTAATAAAATAAGACCCAATCAATATCCTGTTTGTTTTAATATTGTACCAATTTTGAAAATATTTATTTTTATCTTTACCTACATTTTAATTTTCAACTATAATGTAATGTTCTTGAGTTGATAAGATGCTAAAATATACCTTATTTACTTTAAGAAGATAAAAATTTTATTCAGTATGAATTCTTGCCAGATGTTTTGATTGCTTTTATTATTATTAATAGCAATAAACAATAAAATGAAGAAAGAAGTCATTGGTGAATAATATGGTTAATCTGGCATTTTTGTATTTAATTGTACAGTATATATACAAGAGCAATTTGATAAGTCATGGAAACAATATATTTTCTCTAAAACTATGAGCGATTTCTGAAATTGAAAATGAGAGTTTAATGATCACTATATTGTCAAATCTGTGCCTACAGTTTGTAAATGGTAGCTACTATAGACCTGTCATAGTGATGTCATGAAGTTGGTGATGCATAGACACTCGGCTTAAATGAGAAAGCTATAAAGATTGTGAAGGAAAATGAGAAAATTAAGCCAAACTTTTGTGGATTATGACATGATAAAATGACATCTTACCTATCTAATCTATATATACAGTATATATCTTTCAAAATACACTCTCATGTATTCCATGCATTTTCTCCAGCAAAATGATATTGCCATACTTCCTATCCTTGAGTCGATTTTTTTCCTGGCTGATATGATGATTTGGCTCTGCTCTGTTTAACATATCTTCTCTGTAAGATTACAGGTTTGTTACAATCATATGAACTGAGGTCCTGTGAATAGGAAGGATGCTCCAAGATCCCTAACCCCATTTATGATTGGGGATTAGGTTCAGCAATATGTGAAGTTGATGCATGATTGTGCAATTGTTATGTAAGATAATTGGAAACATATGAAGATGGTTTTTTTTTTTAACTACTTAAATGGAGATGATTCTGTAGGAATGAGCAGTAATAAGCTGCGGAAAGCTCTTGTGAAAGATTTGGTCATTGTTGCTTATGGTCATAAAAGGCTGCTGCTTAGTAATGTATCACATGTGAAGGATTTTGGCAAACTTTTGTTGGTATTGGTTATGTGGATCACTCCATTCTCTGGATTGCCATTTCAATTCTGGTTTGTAAGCACATGACTAGGTTTCATCTCATAACAATTCGGTGTAGAAAATCATCTCCTTCATTATTGTAACATTCCAAATGATTGTGGCAAGTCTCCATTCCTACATATCATTAAGACATAAATCCATTGAGAGCAAACAGTAGAGATGAATCTTAACTGAGTTTTGTCGCCAATCAATCGCAATGCAATGCACAATGGCTGCAATTAACAAATTGTTCATTTTTGTTAGTGGATAACTTCTATGTTGTTTGTTTGCTGTTTGATATCTTCCACTCTGAGAGTACTTTCAACACAGTGCAATGATTTGATATGGGAGAGCATTATAATCTTCAGATTCTAGTTCCTGATGATACTCTTTTGGAATTAAAAACTGCTGTTAAACATTTATTATGAAGCTTCACTGCTCCAATGAGATGACATTATCACAAAATCCAGATGGTTCTCACAAAATGCATCAATTGATGACATTACTATTGCATGGTTCAGTTTTGAATTTGTCTTAAAAATTTTGTAATACAATTTAGTTTACACATTTGTTTTTGGGCTGCAATTTGAAAAATTGTAGACCTATAAATTCCCACTGTCATCTTTCTGTCTTTTCTTCCTTAATCTTGAGAATGGAGTTAGATAAATGAAAGATGAGACCAGATATGGAAACCTTAGGGGTAGGAGACCCCAATTAACTATTCAATTCAATATTTTTATTGCTGTACAAGGTAGTACAACACCGATACCACATGTAGCACAACCGGTTAACTATATATGAACCTCCAATGCAAACTGGAAGTCACATTATTTCAATTAAGAAATTTTCCCTGAAGAGAGTTAGATAGCAATGGAGTCATGTCGGTCATCTAACAGAAAAGTATGATGTACAGGGGCGAGACACTACAGTACTAATTTGAGATGGAGAACATATTTTAAATTTAAATAAATTAAAAATTGCATTCCAGCATTGTGATGATGTCACAATAAATAATTGCTCATTTCTTCTAAAAATCTCTTACAGTTTTTGAGATAGGTTATAGTAGTTATTTTTTTTATTAAATGACCCTCCTACACATATATGATTATTATATAGAGAATTACCCTGTATATAATAATTATATATATATACAGGGTTAGTCTCTTGAAATCCAAACATTCCTCAATAACTGTTTTTATTTATAGTTTCCTATGAAAATTACGTTTTACAAAATATAAGGTAAATGCAAGATCTCCCTAAAGCAATGTTGAAAATGGCTCCATAAAAAGCAATAAAAGTTATTGAGGAATATTAGGGTTTCCTAACAAGAGAATTACCCTGTGTACATAAATCTGCAATCTGCAAAAGTATTTAAACGTAGAACATATATTACAAAATTCAATAATGAAAAGAATTGTATTTGATTCTGTCTAAATAACATGTAAGACAAATGATGAAGATATTGAGGATGGGGATAATTATTGTCTGTCTTGGACCTATAACTATGCCATATCACAAATTTAATACTTTTAATTTACTAAATTTGCAGTTGCAAGATACAATTTCATTTTTCCAACTTACTCATTAGTAATTAAATACATTAGATGAATCAGAACATGAGAGATTAAGTAAAAATTAACAAGAATTATATATGACATGAAACTTTCAATCTCTTTTCAGAATTCAATATAATGATATAAAATTAAAAGTGTTTTTGGTATATTTATTAAGATTAAGGCATTTTACTTAATAATTTTTATATAAAAATTTAAGTACTCTATAGAAAAATATTGTCTATTTTCAGGTAACATTAAATAGACAAATATTTTCTATATGCATTGCTCTGGTTGCCTATTATGGTTACTTGAATGCCGTCATCGAGGATAAAGAAACGGCAACTCTAGTCTCCGGACTGACTGCTTGTTGTGCGGGTTTAATATTCTGCGCTTCGCCTCTGGCATCTTTGGTAAATAATAAATGCTGCACTTTAAAATAAATTTCAGTGAATTAAAATTAAAATTAGAATTATTTTTTTAGGCGGAAGTACGAAGAACTAAGACTGTTGAAAGTTTGCCATTTTTACTAATCCTTTTCTCCTTCTTTGTAACCTCACTGTGGTTCATTTATGGATTATTACTACATGATAGCTTCATCCAAGTAAGTTTAATATATTCTGTTAATGTCTGGCTGTATTACATGACTAAAATAATAATTGAACTTTGACAGATTCCAAATCTTCTTGGATGCATCATATCTGGTTTTCAGTTATTGCTGTTTGTTATTTATCCTTCACGAAAGCACGAAATGTCGACCATGTAAAATACACCTAGTTCTTTGAGGAACAGTTAAATGTAAGAACTGTGATAACTTGTCTTCCACTAGACAAACAAAATAAAGAAAGCAACACTAATATTTTATTATCACTATTTTTAATGGACCAAGATAGGTGCCTCGAAATGATATATTTCTAATCGTTGTTCTCCCTTGCATGTACTTTTGATAAAAGAACACCTGTTTGATATTGTGATCTTTTCTTTATATGTAATATATCAAAAAATGGAATTAAAGTGTTTTTGCCACAATTCAAAGTAACTGAATTACTGATATGTATGAAAGTACAAGAAGTTATTGAGTCTACTTGATCTGTGATGTGTTACTGATTATAATTAAATCAGTCTATAATTTACACATTATTGATAAGAATGAAACTTTCAAATAGCTGAGCTAGATAATGTTTGTTTTTGGGATGTTTGAGAGAGGGTATGCCATAGCGTTGTTGTCATGTAGTTTATTTTTCATGTTAAAAATTTTCATAAAAATAATAAATCATTATTATTTAAGGTTATATACAGAAACATTAGCTGAAAAAATTCAATTTAATATAGACATATGGATCATATGCTAATGAAAATACCAGATTCAATATTCTAGTATATAAACATATGCACACCCCATCTGCTTTCTTTCAAGTCATTACTATCAATAACAGTAAGATCAAACAAACAATCATAGCCTCGAATTGATCTCTTTCTATATTACATTAGATTCTTTGTGAAAATATAAATTAAAAACACATTATTATTTTTTAATTAAATTTTTGTCAGTTTGCATTGTTGCAAAAAAATTCATATTTTGTTGCAAATTTTTTGTCTTATTGCTAAATTGCAAAATACCATATTTATATAGCTAAGTAAAGTGATCATAATTATACAAATCTGTATGATGACATTTCAGGACTTGCCCAAGACATTTTGATAAAAAGTACCAAAATTCACCATTATGGTATTTTGGCTTCAAATGCAAAATACCCAAGTTCTGGATATAATAGTAGTAACAACTGTTGAATGCCACTCTTATTGGCTACAATGGCTATCAACTTGACAGAACCCCCATTCTTGTGAAGCCATTTTCTTCATAAGAAATGTGTGTTCTTCTGGCAAAGCGATGGCCATTGTTTTAACAACCATTGAATGCCACCCTTATTAGCTACAATGGCCATTACAATTAGCTACAGTTGCACTTCAGTAATTTCACCATCATAAGAATTTACACTTATGACCAACTTCACAAACTATCAGAATGATTGTTTAATTCAAGGAAACTGGATATAGGTTTGTGCCCTCAACTGGGTTGAATTACTATATCATTTCACAAGTCATTGTAGATGTCACATAGCTGTTGTAACATTATTCATTGACTGTTCTACAAGATGCAGCATCATGACAGTTGAGTGTATCCTATGGTGTAGTGTGAAAGATATTGAGAAAGGTGATACATTGTTATCCATGTAAGATCAGCTACAATCAACAATTGCTTCTGTCAAACAGGAAAACCTGACTGACCTTCCTTGCCAGAATGGAAGTTGATGTTTTGTGGCCAAGGAAAATTCCATGGAACAATGAGGGCACAGGAACACCTGTAGCTATTGCATTTAGGTAACAAAAAACCCAATGTTTCCTTCAGATTCCATTACACTTGACTGATGTAGATTCACAGCTACATTTATATTTGAACCATTGTTCTTTGAAGAAGCTAGTTCCAATGGACTTCTGACCACCCAGAGATTCTTAACACTTGTAGTATCCAAACTAGCATTGTAACAGTAACATTAGCTCGGGTTAAAAACTTTTATGCAAGGTGCATCATCTGATATGTGGAGGACGTGCCACATATCAGATGTTGCATATGGCAGATATCTGCTACATTTCACTGATAAGAGGGATGTTTGCTATTGCTATTGCCTAGCTACCTCATTTTCTGAATCTTAATCCATGTGATTTTTGGCTTTGGAAACATCTAAATAGCGTGGTTTATCAATATGTTGCAAATTTGACAGATTTGAAAGATGTTTCTGACATAGTATGATAAGCGAGGTTGAGGCTGAAGTTTTAAACGCAAAAACGTGTACGTTGGATGTTCAGCACCACTTTCCTGTAAGCCTAGAAGTTTGACAATGGTGTTTGGATAGTCAGTGGAATCATGCTCAACATTCCAAATACCATTGTCAAACTTATAGGCTTAGGCCAGGAACACATATGCGTAAAATTCGGCGTAAAATCTAGCATAAAACAGAAAGCGTAAAAATTTTTCTGAAATTTTGGCTGAAACAGAACTGAAAATAAAGTAGAGCATGTCTCTACTTTTTACGCCGAAAAATTTTTACGCCAAAATTCCTCCAATAAAGAGAAGTCTTTCCAGTGACGTCAAAGTAGACACGTGGTTTTTATTCTAACAATGGCGGCAATGAGGGTTTATCCTACAATTGTGACGGTCTGGAAAAATAGAGGAGTTTATTGAATTCGTTTGACCACATCAGTATCATGTATAAAGACACTGTATTTAAACAACGTTTATGGATAGCTACAGGTGTTAAATTTCAAATAACAGGTAAGTCTAGTAGAATCGATATATAGGCCTAGTATTTA
>NW_019385494.1:0-22095 GCF_000671375.1 Centruroides sculpturatus | reverse complement strand
TGTTGAATTTCATTGAATAAATTATTGTTTGATTTTTACTAAATACTGTATATAGTTTATTACTAGAAGTTTAATTAAATATTTGATTTTGTTATTGACAAACTTTGTCATTATTTAATTCGGTGCACGCTTAAAGTCCAGGCCTGGCACACTAACGCGAATCCGCGTAAAGTACCCGTTAGGGAACGGCTATTTCCGGCACACAGTAGTGTCGATAATCGTTGGAAAGTCGGAAAAATAATATAGTACATTACAGTCCAACTTTCATTAAACAAAGAACTTGTCAACTTACTTTTCTTGTTTTCATTCAAGAATTCCAACTCCTTCCATTGAAGTTCATACAAGCATGTAAGTACATTTCCTGTGCAACAGCCAACGGGTTTCAGCATGGAGCAGCAATTGATAGTATTGTGATCCCATCATGTCATACAAAATGGCAAAGAGACACATGTTCAATGCACTTGCTTTCATGTAATTCATGATTTGCACTGCAGTTGAAGTACTTTTTACACTTTGGAATACATTTTTTCAGTTGCCAGCATTTTCCTGTTGATGACACAAGTAGATTTCATTTCATCACCTGTGACGGGTTTTATTCAAGCATCCCAGTCATAGCAGCAGCTCCATCAGAACAAACACCAACCATTGCTTTCATTTGCGTTCCTTTTCACACAAATAGTCATCAGTGGTATGAAATATCTCAATGCTCGTTATTCTTCTAGATAACTGAAAAAAGTTCAGCATTTCTTCCTGGAAAGTCTGAGATGCAAACTCAGCAAATCTGACATACAGAGCATTGTTGGAAATGTGTTGACTTGTCCACTTGGATTACAAAAAGCTTGATAACCTGACTGAATGAGACCAACTGGTTTTCAATATTGTCAGCCATCATTTTATTGTGACTGCAACAGTATCATTAGAAAGAAAAATAGCACACATCTTTGTAACCACTTTTGCCACCCAAAATATCCTGAACAGCATCAATAATGGAAGGCAGAATAAGGTCTTCTCCAAACAGTAAAAGCTTTCTTTCTTAGCTTTTGAAATATGCAATGCCACCAAAAATAATGCTTTCAGAGCAGCTTTGCTAGAATATGCATTGCTGTTGATTCTTCAAATCAGCTGCAACTTGCTTGAAAAAGTCAATGGAGTTCTCTCCATATCCTTTGTGTTAACTTTTAAGGTGTCATCTCAATTTAGCAGGCTTGATAGCTTTATTAGAAAGAATCTGACCATATATCACTGCTGTCATTGTACTGTCTTGGATGAAACTGATAAAACCATATCTGATATAATCAGCATCATAATATTGCACTTTTGAACTGCATGGCACTGAAATTCCTCTAATGATGATAGCTTACTACTTGATTCCTTGAAAACAGAGCTATACATTTCTTCAATGATGGTACTGTATGTTCAGTGACTGTGATGTCATTTTGGTGTCCATCTGGCAATAAGTTACAAACATGCTTGGTGCACAAAAAATGAAGTGAAAGCTTCTATTTCATGGTTGAATGTGTCCAAAAAGAGACCTCACCCTCAGAGTTAATGAAGCTACCAATTTTGTAAGGTATTTCATAGTAAATTATCTCAAACTTGACCCCCCTGTCCACATAATGGGCATATGCTATTACGGAAGAACAATGCACACCTTCAAAATGAACAATTTTTAAGATTTGCAAAAAACTTGCAATATATCGACCACTTGTGCTTTGAATTAGTTATCAAACACCAGTCTGATGATTTACACAGTTCTATTCTCAGAGCAAGGAAGCAGGCTGTTCAATGATCTTGAAACTTATTTCATAGAGTAACAAGACAAAAATACTAACACTGCTAGCAACATGGGGTCTGTGAGACACTGGCAAACTTTAATTAAATAAATAGTCTTTAATTGTTCTACACAGCAGCAGAAATGCCACTTTCTGTGTCTGTTTGGAGCATATCCACTTGAAGGTAGACAATATGACCAATTTGAGCATAAAGCAGATTGAAAATTATCCAAAATAAAAATTTGCAGGAAATCTGTTACATAATACCAGTTACAGGTTAATGTTTTAAAAATATCTTATCTGGTCAAGGATTAACCACATAAGATATTTTTAAAACACAAATGGATGAGTCCAATTGACTCTGTATTAATTCTTTGAAGTGATAAACATTTTTATTCTATGTTATTCTTATTCCACATTATTAGTAGAAAACAATTTTTTTAATTAATCCTTTGAATTACATTATGCCAACAAATTTTATTTGAACTTATTTTTATATGTGTGACATATAAGTCATTACTGAACGTTCACTGCATACATCAAAATGTTGTATTGATTTTGTGAATTTGAATTTGAGACTTGTTCATAGGGCACATGAAGCATTTTTTCTTTTGTAGTTCATCTTGACTAAAACAGCATATTGGATCTAACTTGTCTTTCTTACAGCATTTATCTTGTATTTTATCATCAAATCTAATGCACCACAAAATACTTGAATGATCAGTGTTCCATAGTAGCTCTGAAACTAGGAGAACCCTAAAGAGAACACCACAAAATTTTGTAACTTGTTTTATTGAGTTTCAGATGTCTTGCAATAAGAAGTCCAAAAATGATTGGCTTTGTATTATGTCAGATAATTTTCATTGGTGTCTTAGATAATGATTACTGTATACTCATATAGTTTCCAACTTGTAAACCAAACAATTTGTAGAAATATATCAGAAGTTACAAAAAAGTGAAAACTGTCAAATATACTTTCAAGTACATAGTGTTCAACTTTTTTCCAGATTGAAGAATGACTAACTGGTACATGTAAAGCACTTTTTATAATATTATGTAACTGAGATTACTTTTGCCAAGTTGGAATGGAAGATGATGTGTGCCTACCATTGTACCCACCATTGTACCCAAACCTTGATCATCCTTTCTGAAACATCCAATAACTTTGATTCGTGGTCAGACTTCTCATAATTTTCCTCCTCAACATTGTCAAATACAGTTGGTTCATCATTAGATAAAACATGATGGCAAGACATTTTAACAATCAAGGTAGCTGTTACCTCAAAAAAATACATTTCAAGTTACTTGCTGCAAATGCTTACATAATTTTGCAGCAAGTAACTTGAAACAACAATGGACAACAATTGGAATCCGAACAATGCTTTCTGCCTGTCTCAACAGAAAAATATATATATCTAATACAGTGAGTCTATCAGACTTCTGTTATCCATTTGAAGAGATTTTTTTAAATTTATAATATTTTAGGTCAATGTACACAAAATGCATTATTATTCTAGAATAAAGTTTTGTAAATATAAACTGACAAATACATGAAGCATCAAATAGTAATCTTAAATCAAACAAGACATATGAAGATTAATATGTTGAAAAGAATCCGACAGACTCACCTTATGTGGGTAAGGTGTATATTTGCGTATATTATGACTATTTTTAAAAGCTCAAATTTCTAAAGCCATTATTCTGAATGAATTTAAATAATTATTATTTTAAGTGAACTCTTACCTTTATCTAAATTTAAAGGAAGGGTTAATGTAATTTGTAATAATAAAGCAACAACATCTCTGAGGAATAATGGAACTTCTCTTTCTATATGAGCTAAACTATAAAGAAAATTAGAAATGCAGAAAATATTAGTATTATTAAACTACAAAGGAAATAAAAATAAGCACATTCTCACCTTGAATTTTGGCCATCTAATGACATTCCAGTTAACTGTGACCAAAGTTGTGCATAAGGTGTTTGCACAAGGACTTTTGTGTAGAGAGCCAATACATGAAATAAAGGTACTTGAAGGAGAAAAAAAAATTGTCAAATGATTTTGTAAATCATAATATTAAAAAAAAATAGAACAATGGTATTTTTACCAAAACAGGACTTTTTAATGGCAAGAGAAGAAAAATTCCCAACCCTTTGTAGTAATTCGATTTCTAAATTTGTTCTAAGAGCAGAAAAATCATTATTATTAGTAAAAATATATTTTTGAAATTAAAAAAAAAAAGAAAGTTTCTTCAGTACCTAGCTATAGAACATACAAATAACAACAAATATTGAGGATTAGGTGCTGAACCAACTGAACGAAATTGGGGATAAGTACTATTAGAAAGATCTTCTAGTATACCAGCCATTGATTTCAAGATACTGGGTATCTGCAGAAAAAATGGTTATTAAAAATAATAATAATAATAAATTTTATTATTTAGACTTATTTAACTTACAGGTGTAGGTATAACTGATAACACTTGTGACAACTCTGCTGCCACTGCCTTTAAAGTATTTGGGTAACATCGTACTACTGCAGCCATCTCTCCCATCTGTGGATTTATGGGAAGAACTGAATTGGCAAGCTGACGACATAAAGGACAGGAATATTCTCCTCTGTCAACAGCTAGATTCTGATGCCTCTGAGTTTGCTGGCTCTGAGACTATAAAAAGTTATAAAATTTAAGACAGGATATAAATGATTCATTATATTAAATTATATATTTTAAGTACCTTAAGAGATTGCATGTATGATTTATGGCAATCTAAGTGTAAATAATGACCACAAGATTGGACATGAACGCCTCCTTCCCATCCAATATTTAATGACATTTGCCATAAAGTCTAAAATTTAATCATTAAGATCAAATAAAAGTTTTCAGATTACAAATAAAAGATTTATTATGAAAAATCTTACATTATCAAAATGTTTGTTAAATTCTTCAATTAACTGTTCCATGTACAGGGCTAAACTTCCTTCTTTTTTTAACTGGAGTCTTTCTTCATCATTACAAGGTAAATTACGTAACATAATATCTTCCTGTTGCATATGTCCTAACACTAAGTTGAAAATAATCAGTAATTTATCAGTATAATAATCAGTAAAACTTCTTAAAATATGATTCCACAACTAACCACTGGTAGCTTGTAACAACACAACCATTCCAACAGGTCGTTCCTCTTCAGATGGTGTTGTTTGCCCACATATTACACATTCATATTCTCTTTCAATAGTTAAAATTGTTTCTTGTTTTTCTTTTTCTTTAGAGTTTGCAGCTTCAGATTCTAGAACGTTACAAAAATTCAATTTGTAAATTTAAATAATGGACTGGAATCAATTTATTTTCATGTTTGAATAATTTCCAAAAATAACTACAAAAATGGTTGAATTTTGCATTAATGAATACAAAAATACTAAATATGAATAGTGTCAAATTTGTTGATTCATCTTCAAGAGTTAGATATTTCAAAACTGCAACAATGTAAAAATAAATCTTAAAAAAAATTCAAACATTTCATAGCAGTGTTAGAACAATGCTATGAAATGTTATGTACAGTTCACTAACACTGCATATAACACTGAACACTACTATGAAATGTTTGAAATCTACACTGTAGCAGTGTTAGAACACTGCTATCTGAAAGTTAAAAGAATTTTTGTTGAGAAATACTAAAAAATTTATTATTTTATAAAACTACCTGTTTCCATTGTTTTTTGCATAAATGCTTTCTGGCGTGAAGCAAATTCAGCCATAAGTTTCTGTTGCCTTTCTTTTGCTCTTCTACGCCTAAAATACAAATTAATTCTCTTTCAGTATATGCATCAGATTATCCAAATTTCCATTTTACAAAATAAAAAATATTTTACCTATCTTCTTTATCTTGTATTTCTTTTGGTGATTTACTAGGATCTTCAAGTTTTTCTTTCTTTGGCCAAAGTCTCTGACATATTTGTTGGATATTTGTTTCTATTTGAGAGTTTAATTCAGTAAGTCTATCTAAAACTTTACCTATAAAGAATGGACCATCTCCTATCCGAGATTCTTTTTCATTAGGATCTATCATATTTGCAGTCCTTTTAGATAGAGGTATATAAGAATCAGATTTTCGGGATAATTTTGAATGTAATTTGAGCAACAAAGATAAAATACTCTCATTCACTTCTATCTTATTATATCCAGCTGATGGCAAGGCTTTTAATGAACCATCGGGATAATTTTGATGATCAGAACTTCCTTGACTGTTCAGACCATTACTTCTACCAAAAAACCGCTTGAGTTTGATGCACTGTGGCCTTATTGCTGTTGGTACTATGGCCATGCTATCATTATTAGTTTCACTAGTTATGGATGGCAGTGCTGGTGCAATCATCATCTGTGCTGTTACAGGCACTGTTGTTCTTAACATAACTGTGTTGCTTGTTGTAGCATTATCTAAAATTAAAATATGACAAATAATGTTTTTAATTATTAAACATTACATTTGTAAATTAAATTTTCTTTCAAAATATTATAATTATTATAAAATATCTTACTTGAAACTGGTACAAGAGTACCTGGAACTGATGATGGAGGCAGTGCTAATGGTACATTACTAGATGGAAGTTGTGGATGTTGAATAATATTTTCTCCACCTTCTACAATACAATTAATTATATTAGATATCAATCCAAATAATATTTAATCACTACTAAATATTACTTGGTTACCTAGAATTATCTTCATTTAAATTCTTTAATATTGTAAAAAATGTGCATTCTAACATTAATAAATAAAATTACTATTCATTATGAAAATATAGATTTATTTTTATAAGTTACCTTAATGTTTCAGTTAATAAATAGGCTATCAAAATTAAATATTAAATATGATGAACATTATAATAGATATTAATTATTAACTATTAAAAATTGTTTAAGTTAAATTTTACTTCATCTGCAATTTTCATATATAAAATTAATTATACTTATGTTACAATTTTACTGAATATTTAATTAAGGTTTATTAAGAAAAAGATTTGTATACATTCTTTCTTTAATTAATTTAAGCAGTTTATGTCCTAAATATTTCAGATAATAATACTCAAAATATTAAATTAAAGTAAATTATTTGTCAATTTTAAGAATTAAAAAAAATTATTTATATATATATCATCAATTTTTTCTAAATAAAGCTCAGAATTTTTAAATTTAATCAAAATGCTGAATACTGTATACTGACTTTATAAATCATGTATTCATATATTTTAACTTCTAAAAAACTAATTAATCTTCAGAACAATTCACATTCCAAAGTTAAAACAGAAAGAATGAATAAAGGTTTCAAAATTTATTTAAATTTTATCTCTAACACTCACTTAACTTTACTCAATTCAAAATAAAACTGAATATACATACAAACCAAAAAAATAAATTAATTATCAACACTTATATAATTGATGTATATCAAACAAATTCAACTTTTTATTGTATGTGTAAACTTAAAAACTAATATCTATTAAAAAACAATTAAAATTATTTTATTTTAGAAAATGTAATTGGATTTTTTTGAAGATGTAAAGTTTCATTGAAAATGTTTAAGAAATAAACAGATCAGTTTAAAACTGAATTATTTTAAATTCATGAAAAAAAATTTTTATATACGCTTTTATAATACAGTAGGCGATTGGTTAATGAACAGTTCGGATAGCGAACACTTTACTGAACAAACATAAAAAGAAGCAATGGAAAATAATGAATACCGATTAATTTTCCCTTGTCTTCAGGTAACAATTAGAAACCTTTCAGAGCGCGGGAGATGTCAACATCGACACTCAATCCAATACCGATCAGACAATATTCCTCCGAATTTTGAAACTCTCCCTTATAATTCCAGCTTTTTGTTTACCTTTCTGACAAATAATTTTTTATAGTCTTTGTGAGACTGTTGGACAGGCACTTGTTTTGTGTCGGGGTTTATTTACGAAAGGTGAATAAACTGTCCCATGAGATATTTGTTAACGTTTTAATACCAAATTTTGAATTTCATTCGGGCCATGCATTTAAATAATTTTATGTGGGCTAATTGATTTCTGTTCTCTGAATTTTTGTAGGTGCTTTTCTGAACTTTTTATTTAAAAATTAAACTGATAATATGGAGCCTAAAAAAGAGGAGTGTCAAGAACTCACCACAGAAACCAAGTAAGAGATAATAGCCAAAGTAGAAAGTGGGCACAAGATGTCTGATGTTGCTAGGCAGTATGTCTACAGTAGGCACAATCTTAGCAATGAAAGATATATCAAGAAGTCTCAAGCTGCTAATGGAATAATGAAAATCACATCTGAGAAATATACATCATAATGGAACTCAAAACTGATCTGATGACAGAAGAACTCTCAAAATTAATCAATGAACATCACCAATAAACTCAGCGAAATGCATTTTCTTTTGAAAAAGAGGAAGACGAAAGAGGACCAATGTTGACATCTGCTACTAAAGATCTTTTGAAGAAATGGGATGTCAGAACAACAATCATCCAAGTGGCATCCAAACCAGAATAAGGTTAATGGGGTTGGGAATCTCTACAATTACAATACTATTAATTACTTCCGAAAAATCCTGAAGAAAATAGAAAAGCAATCGACATTGGACAGATTCTTTAAACCCCACAAATGGAAAAAACATGACTAATAAAAATGCAAGACTGCATATATATATGTATTTTTAATATTACATATAAATAAACGTAGTATAAAAGTATATATTTCTTATTTTTTGGAGTCTCCAGAACAAATTAATCAAATGCCCATAAAAACCTATGGTAAATCGATAATCGGTTAACGAACAAAGTCTTGGAACGGATTATGTTTATTAACCAATCACCCACTGTATGCACACTCTCTTTCATATTATGTATTAATTAATGTAAATGAGAATTAAAATGGTATTGATTAACTCTAAGTTCTGAAAATTTCTTCTTTCTATGTTTTTCTCCTCAGGCTACAAAGACAATTTGTATGACAAAGCTAGTCAAACAATTATTTCTTAGGCTGAATTTCTCTCAAACTGATTAATCCATTTTTTGTAATAACACAGGATGTATTTCTTCATAATTCGAAGTTTAGACTATTTACAAAAAGTCTGTGGTAGTGTAAAAAAGGATAAAGATAGACTCAAAAGTTATTTTGACTTTTTGTAAATAGTCTAAACTTCGAATTATGATTAATCCAGTTTTGTGTTTAGAGTTTAAAAAATCAAAAGATATCGTGGAACCTGGTAAACTCAAATTGGTTGAGAAAAAAAATTTTGGATTTAGAGTAAAAAATCTTGAATTATACACTTAACTGAACAGTTAAATAAGGTACCAAGAAATGCTTTCCTGAACAGTTGATCCATTCACTCCTAAGTGTTTAGTAAGAAGTTTTTAAACTGAAATATTTTGCACCTAAAATCAATCTGTTTTTTATTTTTTATCACAAACATACCACTTTTTATAATTGTTATATTTTTGAAATTTTCCCATAAAGGTTAACATTTTTACATAGAATTGGATTGTATGTTTTTCAAAATTAATTTATCAAAAACCCATTTATTTATTACGTCAGCTAATTGGAGAAATCTGTCAGTAACAAAATAAAAAAATGTTTGAAAAAAAATGCATATTTAAATGGTAGTTACAGTATCTAGGTCACAAATGTTCTCTGTAAGCTACCCAGTGCCCACTGTTATGTGACACAATATTTATTTTTAGTCATACATGATTTTCACATTTTATAGAAAGTTTCTGATTAGTTTATTTAATAGTTGGACATTGATTATTTAAGTAAATTAAAATTCTGGAGAGTTTATGAAAATACTGTATAAAAACACCCATTTGAATTAAACAGTTCGATGAATTCAAGTTCACTAGTTTAATTTAACATGTAATCCCCTATACTAAACAATCACGGAAAGAAATTGACTTAGAGTAAAGTGACATTGAGTTATCCTGACTTGAGTTAACCAGATTCCATTGTATATTATTATATACCAAAATTAGTTATGAAATTATATCATCACTATTATTTATTCTTTATTTATTATTTTGATGATAATATCTTAACCTTCTTCATTGATGGGACTCTGTACATGATACGTTGCATTTTCATCTGTTAATTCCATAATTTCTTCTTCATCTTCATCCACTTCCATTACTTCCACTATTCTCACTGAAAGTTCGGGTTTATCTGCAGCTATCACCGACTGTATATTTAGTGCAATGTTATCAATAATACAGTTGTATGGAAACCATTCTTTATAATTTAAATCAGGTACTTCTTCATGCATTTGTATTAATGACGACAGTGATTCCTTTTAAAAAAGTATTAAAATTTAAATTATTGTAAAAAGTAAAAAGTAACAATTTTAAAATATTTTACTTTTTTAGAATAAACTGGAGATGAAAAATGAATTGCTGCTTCTAAAAGATATACTGTTAGAGCAATAACTTGATCTGGAATATCAGGATCATGACATGCCTACGAAATAATATTTATTTTAAATAAAAATGATTTATAAATAAAAATTTTAATCATATAAATTAATATACATACTCTATAAAGAATAGTAAAAATAATGGCATGCATTGTTTTTGATTGTAAGAACTTAACAGGATCTAAAAATTCTTTATGAGTATTTGATGGTATTCTAAATGGAGGCCAGGGAGATTCAAGGGAAACATACTTTCCATTTTGTCGAGCACTGAAAAAATTTAAGAATTATTTTTAAAGCCTATTATAAAATTTAAAAAAATTTAAAAATAAAAATTAATTTACAATTGTGAATATCTATCCAAAGATGACTGGTAATCTCTTCTATGTACAGCTCTAAGCAAAACATGTATAGGGTCATATTCATTTTTCCATATTTCAGGCTTCGGCATATACATTCCTTGAAGCATTGTGCCTCCTGCTTCAAAATTTGGTGCCTTATAATCAGCAACCTAAAATCATTACCATATCTTTTAGATAAAATATTTTAAATTATAAAAGAAATTAAGATGAAAATGAGTAAACCTTATTTAATATACTCTCAAAATCTCTATTTTGTGATGTCATGCCAGAATTTTCTGGCAAGAGATCCATAAGTTGAGAGTGAGTCCTATCACTCATACATAATAATGAAACCATTTCTTGCCTTGTAACTTCTTCTTCACTCATTCCTATTCAAAATAACAGAAATCTAAGGTTATTTTAAAATTTTACACTATTAATTTATCTCAGTTTCCAAAATTTCTTAGCAAAAATTTTGGAAACTGCATATTTTTAAAAATATTTACCAATATTTGTCCGAATTGACATCAACATAGTTAGAAGTGTTAATGCTCCTTCTAACATAGGCATTACTTGTTCAGCATCTAGGAAAGTATTAGTTCTAGATGGATGAAAGGAAAGCCATTCCCATACATGAAATCTAAATAAAATACAAAATTATCTTGTAAAAATTGTTTCTAGCTTCATATAAAGGACATGTAATTATAAATTATAGAATTACCTTTGCATTACTGTTTTCAAAAACCAATCAGGATCTAAATGAGTAGCACATATCTGTAGCAAAACTATATCTGCATCTACCATTGAATTACAGAAATGGCACTGAATGTAAGTCATTGCTTGTCCTTTGATTTGTAATCCATTACGTACCCACATATTACTTAATATTTCATGAAATGCTACCTAAGATATAATTTTCTTTTTTTAGAAAAAATACTTTTATAATTAAAATATTAATCATTCTTAAGTTGTTTATATTAAAACATGATAAAATATAATAAATTATAATCTAATTTACAATCATTTACATATTCCAAACCACATAATGATCATATATTATTTAATTTTTAATTATGTGCTTAATAGAATCTGTCTTATGAAAGATGAATTTTTTAAAAATCATTTTTGATGATTGGTTAGTCAGTCCTTTAAGATATATATAGAAACATCTTAAAAAGATGTTTCTATATATCAGGCTCACTTCCAGTACTCAGTTTGTCCTTGGCTTGTCTCTTCCTCCTAATGGGAACTTTGCAGTAACTTCTGCTCTATGTTTCTCAATATCCTTGTTAACTTCTGTTATAGCTTCATTTTGATGGAATAAACTATCCACTACTTCTTCCTTCGTATAGTCTTTCAGGACCCCATATATAATGATTCTTGGCTTTCGTTTGAGGGGTTCGGAGGTTTCTAAATCTGCATCCTCGATTTATTTTCTTAGTTTCACTTTCTCCTCTATGGTGGCTACCTCTATGGCAACGCCCTTCTTTAGCTTCCAAACGGCCTGTATTCCTACACCCAGACTCTTTGGGTTTATCTTTTCCTTTAGTTTCTTCTTAGTTATTTCGGGGTTGTCCCCTTGGGCTTCTGGCTCCACAAAAATGACCTGTTTGGCAGGTGGTGGCTTCTTGTTTGCCACGGCAGTCTACTTATTGGCTGCACAATAGCTTCAATCTTAGCATTCATTTCGCATATTTGTTCATGAAGATCATCCTTTTCTCCTTGCCTGAACAGATCGATGATATTTTCTACAACTCCCATGATACAGATATAGTCGTAGTGTTTTTATTTGCCTAAACAAGACCCTCCATTCTTTGTTACGTAGTTTCTCAACTGTTAGGTAGGCCATCATCAAGATATACTGCATTGAATTTAAGAACTTTCCAATGGCTTTACAAAAATTTCATAAATATCAAATGTTGCAGCATTCTTNGATTTTAAATCAGGAAGCAATTGGCTTTATCCATTAAGTTAATCTTATGAGTTTTGAAAACCTGTGTTAATGTACACTGGGTTTACCACATACTTGAACTTCATAGACAAAAGTCCAATCCCAACATAGTAATAAAAACTACTGACATGTTTTTATCTTGATTAATCAGACACTAACATATGCAAACAACAGACAAAAATTTCCTACCATTCCTACTCTCCAAAACTTTTGTAAAGTGAACAGTACAATGGGTTTATGTTTCTCAAAAATATTGTTTAAAAAATATTATGCTTATCTTTGATGCTATTATTTGCAAAATTTCTTTGTACTCTTAAACTTGTCAAAGTTTCCACTTAAAATGAAAAGAGAAGTTTAATTTTATTTTAAATCAAGAGACTCTTTTGATACATGTAATATAACAAAATCTTTCGATTATATTATATAGTTTTGGAAATATTAGCATGTAACACATTATGTGTAGCAGCCTGTATATCTTAAATAGTAAAGAGCAAGTAACAAACCATTAAAAATATTTCACTTGAAATTTTTATTGATCTGTAATTTTTTTTTAAATTTTATTCTAGAAAATATCTTTTATAAGACATACAATTTTATTACACAAGAATAAAAGATAATAATTTTATTAATGTATAACAAACTATTTAAATTATAATTAAATATATTAAATTTTATTATTATTTTCTAATATAATTAATAATTTGGCGCACACATAATTATGTGTGCCAAATATAACAGATAACTTACTTTATCAGAAGTAGAAAAACCAATAGCATCAAACCAATCTTCTAAGGCTATTAAACAATGAGAAATTACTTGTTTTGTCAATCCAAGTTGTTCCTACAGAAAACATTTCAATTTTAGAAATAACAATGAAAAATTTTAAAAATTTAACTCTACAAAATTTTATTTTACATTCATTTAAAATTTATGAAACTTTTATGATTAATCTTATTATTAATAATTGAAAAATTTATAATTCAATTTCATTTTACTTTCTCTAATAATTTAACAAAAGTAAATGAAAAATACAGTAGGCCCACACTAATTTGGACTAATTGGGGAAAAACCTAGTCCAAATTAATGAGGCTCAAAATGCATGGTATAGTAACTCAACAATAATAAACAATTGCTTGCTATTGTTGAGTTACTGTCTAGTGATAATTTTAGAATCCTATTAATAATGTGTATATAATAACTTGTAATAATTGTACTGCTAATGTATAATGTAATGTTAGAAAATTGTCACCATAGCCTGTTTTGTAGGTCACTCAATTAATAAGAGTCAGTAAGGACAAAATGCATTTTGGAATAAGTTAATTAAATAAACTGGGTGTGTAATAAGCTTGTTCATTAGTCATATGTAACTAAGTAGTTTTTGTAATTAAATAATACAGGCAAGAAGCTTTTTAATATATTATCTAAAAATATGTTTAACAAAAAAATAAAACCATTTAAAAAAATATAAATTTTTATGATCAATAATATATAAAAGCTAGATCAAACTCATTAATTAATCTATAACATAAACTAATTTTATTTAAATACTTACAGGAGATTTTAAATGAGATATCAAAGCCCACATGGGAGTAGCTGATCCCTCTAATTCAGCAGAAAAAGCAGCATAATACGTATTTGGCTCAAATTCTACATGTTGCGATAATTCTCTTTGATTAACATTCATGCCTAACAAAGTAAAATATTTTTAAAATTCAAATATTGTAACTAGATGGAAAATGTGATGAGCTCATTTATCAAATGTTGATTATTTTATACATGTATGTTTTAATTCAGTTAAACTTTTGCCGTTTGTAGACCAGCATCAAAAAATATATATAATAATAATAATAATAAAGTAGCAAATATAATACACCAAGAACTTGCAAACAAACACAAATTATTAGACATCCATGAACCATACTACAAATTCCATAGACAGTATTGAAAAACAACACACACAAAACATATTATGACAGAGCCATAATCACAGAATATACCACAACAGACCAGACATCACACTCATTGACAAACACAATAAAATCACATACATTATAGACATCCATTCCAAACATTCATAATATACAAAACACATGCACTGAAAAAATCAGCAAGTACACAGAACTCACCCAGGAAATAAGGCATCTGTGGAGGATGGATAGGGTACTTATTGTAGTACCACATACATTACACAAAAGCCTGGAAACATTACAATTGAATAGAAACACATATATCACACTACAGAAGGCCACTATATTGAATACGTGTCATATTGTTAGGAAATTCCTGAATACAGATACACACACTGACACACTTATTTAATCCGGCATACTACTGTACATGGCAACCAGTGTCAACGAGTATAACTCACTAAACTCAACTTAATAATAATAATCTATTTATTTATTTTTAATTAAATAATGTCCTAAGGCAAGTAATGAACTCTCTCTAACAATAAAATGAAATACTAATCCAACAAAAGCAAGACACAACTTTAAAATTGCTTAAACATATGAAAGATATTATCTTTTTATATATTAATTTAAAATGAGAAGAATTCAGATGGAATCTGTCTTCAATAGGGCATAAGGATATAAAGGTTTGAAAATAGAATGATTTTAAATAGAAGTATTTAAGTCTCAAGTGATTAAATTTAAGTATAACATGAGTATGAACTCAAAGATAAATATTATCTAGTGGCAGAAATCTATTAAAAACATTAAAATAGGATCAGAATATTTAATTCTTTCATGAAAACCTGGATAACTAGTAATGCCTTGATTAATTAATGTAAGACAATTCCAAGTTCTTTAACCTATTCGATGTTGAATATTTTCTCCGTCGCGTGTCACTCCATGTTGAATATTTTTTGATGTCAAGCCTAACACGATCACACATTTTAGAAAAATAATAATTGTGGCTATTGTATTATTCCAGATTAACACAAACTAGATATATTAGGGAATGTAAAAAATAAAAAATTTTATTTTAAAAGTTAATTTTAGTGTGATATATCTCGAAACAAGATACAACACACAGTGGAACATTACACTGAACACATTGATAACATGATTCTGCACGTTTTTTGTGAGCCGAACATACTTTACATACTCTGGATGGATGCTTTTTTTTCTCTGTAGGTGGTATGAGACTAGGAAAATGCAGTTCGGATAAATGTAATGGATTTTCATGTGATGGTCAACCGTGGCGGGCTAGATGTCTGCTTGTGTGATACTTCTCTATCACTTCTCTGATTACAGACATACGAAAATCTAAAAATGATATTTGTTTTTTCGTATGTTTTAAATACAAAATACAAGCATTATATAATGTAATATCCATCATATGAAAAAACACTTTTTTGTACCATTTTACCATTTTTCTCATACATGGACAATTGTGTATTACTCCATCAGAGAGATCAATACCACCCATATTGCGATTATAATCCAAAATACAATTTGGTTTCCTTATAATTTCCCCAGATCTGTCACATTTACCTGAATCAGAGAATTCGTTGTCACTCATTGTACTTAGAATTGCCACATCCCTTTTGTCTTTCCAGCAGAACACAGACAATTCATCTTTCTGACAGGTGATAAATTCCCCTTCTTTCAATTTACGATTAGGAAAATTATGTGGCATTCCTATCCGATTTTTATTTACAGTTCCACATACATAAGATTTTTTTGTCTAGAAGTGTTTTCACTAAGGTCGGTGAGGTGAAAAACCTATCTAAAAACACCTTGTGATACTTACCGAACAACGGTTCTAATAAGGTTAGCACAACCTTCTCTCCTTGCCCATCTTCAAAATTTCCATATTCAGTAGTAGCTCCAGTATAAACTATAAAGTCCCAAACATATCCTGTTTGTGACTCACAAATTTCGAAGCTTTTCACTCCAAAATGAGTACGCTTGTTCGGTATGTATCGCCTAAATCCCAATCTCCCTTTACATAGCATAAGACTTTCGTCTACACAGATATTTTCCTCTGGGAGATATACATTTTTGAACTTGTGGTGTAAATGATTGATAACACTGCGTAATTTATGCAGTCAATCATCACCACCTGAAGCTTGATTATTGTCCGTAAAATGCAGACAGCACAATAAAAGTTGAAAGCAGTTGCTCAACATCGCACTTGAGAAAAAGGGTGTCAGAAAAAGATCTTCAATCGTAAAATACATGCTTAAGCGTGGTTTTCTAATTATGCTTGTGACCATTATAAGTCCTAGAAATTCTCTAATTTCTGGATTTGTCATTGGTTTCCAGTTTTTTATCTGACTATTCTCTCATAAATTGTCACAGTTTAGCAAACTATCACCATACCTGTTCATTTCTGAAACAATCTTGTTGACGAGTTCGTCATCGAAAAATACACTGAAACAGTTGAACAGTGTAGAATCACTCCGTAGATTACATAGTATTCCTAATGGTCCCATAAAACTGTTCACTTGAGGATGTCTGAAATTTGTATGAATCCATCCATTGTCACTACTAAATCATGGACATTCAGCAGTATTACTTCGAGTACTGCCACGTGATCTCCCTCTATATCCACTCGTAGATGATGAATCGGGATGAAAATCACCACTGTCATCAATTACATTTTGATCTGGTATGTAATCATCATTGCTGTCTGAAAATTAAGATTCATCAGAATTTAAATTGAATAAAAATTCGATAACTTCTGACTTATTTAGAGTGCTGTGTCTACTACTTGCTGCCATGTCGAAAGACAGAGATTTGAGACAGTGGTCTGATTTTCTTTGTGATTTCTAACAAAGAACAATTCCTAGAATTTCAATATACTGCTGAGCAAAAACTAGATAACATATTGGTTCTTCTGATATGAGTCACTTATTTCAAAACAACATACAAGTAGCGACATCTGATGTTTAAAAAATGTTCCGATGTAAACAGGTAAATTTTTGGGATCGCCCATGCAGGTCAACATGTACAACAGGTTAAAAATATAACTATAACAATAATCTGTTTTATTGAAGTTCACTTTAATAACAGTTTTTCTAAAATACATTCAAGCAACCTAGCACATTTATCAGAAGATAAATGGGCTTGTTTGCTCAAAAGTAAATTAATTGACTACTGTTAGTGGTATTTGTGATACTACTAGCAATACTCAATTCTATAAATTTTAGAAGTGTCAGACAGATTTTTAAAAGTGTGTTTCATTATATTCTTTGCTTTTACTGTATTTTATTCTACTATTCTTGGGGGATACCAAGAATATAATGCTTTTTCAAAACAATTGCATTATACAAAATTACTAATGTCAAAAAAACTAATCATTCTTTAGATTTCCATTAAAATATATGGATAATAAAAGCAAGTTAAAATAGGAAAAGTGTGTGTGTGGGGGGTGTACCAAGCATATACATTTAAGCCTTTGTATTTTCTAATTCAAAATGTAAACTTTTAGATACTGTATCTTCTTGAGTGGTTTACTTGCATGAATTCAAGTTTTTATGTACACTCAAACTGTATGCATTTGTTTTAGTCATCAATGGTGAAAATGTTTTCTGAAATTCCCATCTATTATCAGCACATTGATGCAATTGTTGTCATTCATTCATATTTGTTATATATTAATAGTATAAACAATACAGAACATTATCAATAGTATATTCTTTTTAAAAATATCAATGTATTAGAAGAGCAAAGCAATCTTTCATTATTTTAAAACCAAAATGGATTTATGCCAGTAACTCACACATTCAAATTACAATATAGATATGGACAAAAATACAAAATAATAATATTTTCTGAAATTTCTGTTGAAACCAAACATAAAATCAAGTAAAGCAAATTTATACTTTTAAACACTGAAAAATTTTCTGCTCAAGTGTGAAGTCTCTCAAGATGACATTCACTTTGGTCATGTAGTCCTATATTAATCTGTAAAATAGCAGATAGTACCAGAGTCATAAGACTAAAGTAGCAATGCTTCATAGTGGTATAATTTGCCTATACCATTCTTAAATGTCCATCTATTAGAAAGTATATAACAAAATACCATATACATATGTATGCATCTAAAACAAAAATTTACCTCTCCTGATTATTCTTATAACAGCAGTCCTACGTAATCACTTATAGGTGATTAAGTAAAACATTTTCCAATAAAAATTACATTCAAAACAGTGATGCTTCACCTAATTGCTCACAGGCAATTAGGTAAAGGATTTACAATAAAAAAATTTATTAAGAATTTATATATTAACACTAAATACACAGTACAGTGGATAATGAATAATGAACAAATCTGATAACAAACACTTTCGTGAAAGATTTTTATGTTCAGATAACAAACACGAGAAGAAGCAACGTAAAATAATGAATACTGATTCGTCTTCCCTTGCCTTCGGGCAACAAATTGAAACTTTTCAGAGAGCGGAAGACGTCAACATTGATGCTCAACCCAGTATATACTGATCGGATAGTATTCCTCTGAACTTTTAAACTCTCCCTTGTAATTTTAGCCTTTTATTTTTCTGACAGAAACAATTCTTTCATAGTATTCGCAAGACTGTTATGCAGGCACTCGTTAAGTTTTGTGTTAATTTTTACTTTCGAAAGGTGAGAGTATAATAGCAAAGGTAGAGAGAGAGAGTGGGCAGAAGATGTCTGATGTTGCTGGGCAGTATGACTTAAACAGGTCTACAGTAGGCTGCCATTCAATCTTATCTAAGAAAGATACTGTACAATTGAGAAGACTCAAGCAGATTAAGGAGTAACAAAAATCACATCTGAGAAATAAAGAACATTGAAGAGCTCATAATGAAACCTGAAACTGATCTGACAACAGAAGAATGCCAAGAAACTCAGCGAGATATTTTTTTTTTTTTCTGAAAAAGAGGATTAATGCTGATATCTGCTATTAAACATCTTTTGAAAAAGTGGGAGGATGCCAGAACAACAGTCTTAGAATGGCATCCAAACTAGGTTGAGGTTAATAGGCTTGGAGATCTCTACAATTACAATGCTATTAATTACTTCCGAAAAATTCTGAAGAAGAGAGAAAAGCAATCAACATTGGACAGATTCTTTAACCCCCACAAACAGAAAAAACATGACCAATAAAAATGCAAACTGTATATATGTATTTTTATTATTACATATAAATAAACATAGTAAGAAAGTATCAATTTTTTTATTTTTTGGAGTTTCCAGAACAAATTAATCAAATTCCCATAAAAACCTATGGTAAATCAATAATCGGTTAACGAACAATTTGGATAGTGAAGTCTTGGAACAGATTATGTTCTTTAAACGATCACCCACTGTATCATTATGAATAAAAAGCAATCTAACATTAATATAACCATACTGTCATAATTTTCTCATTAATATCTGAAAAACTTTTAAAAATGGATAATAGTTGGTAAACAGGAAGTGAACAATAACATAAAACTTATATCATTTTGATTTTGCTATGACTTAGAAAATTGTATGTTTTAAATAAAGTAACTTCTATGATTTATTACAAATATTTTTGAAGTTGATGTAAATATATTTCACATGTAAATCTTGACATACTATAAATATTAATTAGAATTTTTTCAAAGATAAATTGATAAAGAATTTAATTTTTAAAAATATTTAAAAATTTAATATTTATATATACCTTGAAACATACAAAGAAGTGAAAGCCACATATCTAACAATCCTGGATCACTCAAAAATTCAAGTGCCACTGGACGATGGGTAAGTACATTATTTAAATCACTGACTAGAGGCCAATAACAGTGATTTTTCATAACTGTATGACCACAGTTAACAACATAATGAAAGTTTTTCTCTGCATCTATAAAAAAATTTAATCATAATGTACATTATAAAGATCAAAGGAAATAATGTTATAAATTTTAAAGAAGTTTGTTTAAAAATTATTGAAACTGAATGAAATAATTTGAATGTTTTATTCTACATCTTAAAAATGTACAATATATGTTAAAAAATAACTTTTATTCAATTTTTCATTTCCTATATTATTACTAATTATTTCATAAAGTATTTTTTATTTTAGATTGCTTTATGATGATAATATTACATCAAAACTCTGTTAAATTTGCCTCTTAATTCTATTTTTTATTAAAAACCACAGTGAACAGCCTGCTGTACAGAAATCAAACTATTTGTTGAAGCTATGTGCATAACTATAAATAATCAGATTCCTATAAGAGAAAACTGTTCACTGTGTTTCTAAATACTATTAACAGCCAACCAGATCTGCCAATATGAGATGTATCAAAAATAAAAAGAAAAAGTTAACATACAGAATATCATTCAGATATTTAATTGTTCCTAGTTATTTTTATCAAAATTCCAGAAATAATTTGTAAAAATATGCATGTAACATGCACAATAACTGTAGTATATCATTTTACAGTGTGAAATCTCATATTACATGAAGGAACAATAAATTACCTTGAACCAGAGTCAAAAAATACAAAACTTTATTTATCTAACTTAAGAACCAGATCTGGTCTTTAACTTCTACAAAAGAAAAAACACTCAATTAATTAATCTTTTATAATATAAACAAGAAAACAACCAGACAAATTAAAAATCCTTAATAATAACAATAAATTAAAAAAAAACCAATCAAGATCAATTACAAGTCTATATAATTAAATACTAAAAGATTTAGTTTGACAAATAAATTTTCCATAACTATTCATAAAATATGTTTACAATTCATATCTTCTATTTTGTTATGAAATACAAATATGGAATATTTATCCTTCTAATAATAATTATAATGAAACAAAATGTTTTTAATCTAGCAAATATTAAATTTTTATGGATATTGTTTGTCTTAACTTATATAATCTAAAACAAAATTCATGAAGAAATAAAAAAAGAAAATAATATCAAGTGCTCAAAAACTTAGATATATTATTGTAAAAGTATTAAAATGAATAAAATTCCCACATTATTACAGACCATAATAAAAAAGTCATTTTATTTTTAATTGTCTATACTATTTAATATATTTTATGTACTGTACATTACAGAAATTGCTATAGTATAGCAACATTAGAATTAAGAATTATATAGTTAGTAAAAACACTGTCTTGCAAAAATTCAATTGTTTTAGTATCTTTTGAATGGTGTTTAAATCCTGATAATTTTAAATTAAATTAAAAAGATTATTATTTTAAAGATTTTCCTGAACATTTAATGCACAATTCAATGTCTTAAGATATCATTAATGAGCTGCTTTTTTTGGTTGCTCAACATGATCCTAAATATTTTCAATGATCAGTCAATATGGAATATCTCTGCTCTTAAATTTCATTCT
This sequence comes from Centruroides sculpturatus, assembly GCF_000671375.1. Classification (NCBI taxonomy): domain Eukaryota; kingdom Metazoa; phylum Arthropoda; class Arachnida; order Scorpiones; family Buthidae; genus Centruroides; species Centruroides sculpturatus. The sequence goes on along the minus strand of NW_019385494.1, from coordinate 260 downwards.
AAACTCATTCTGCATTATAACAAAAACAATAATTTAATAAAACTGCTCCAAACAAAAACATATAATCTATATATAAATGAAGATGTTTATTTGTTTGCAATACATTCCTAGGCCATTTGATCAATTGCTACAAAACTTAGTAGTTACATTCACAAATTTCTAATTTAGATAATGTCATATATCCCATCCCAAAATATCTACTGAATTTCTGCAAATAAATTAATTTCTATCTACATTCATTTTGTTGATTTATATGTAGC
>NW_019385493.1:227378-230837 GCF_000671375.1 Centruroides sculpturatus | reverse complement strand
AACTTAATTTAATTTCAACGTAGAAAATTTCTAAGAAAATAATCTTATTTTTTCCTCACGTTTTCTAGATGTCATTTTGTTTAAATCAGGGAAATCCTAATAAGCATTAATTTTATTTTGATTTAAAATAACCGAAAGTTATCACGAATCCTGTTTGATGTAAGACTTTTTACACATGATTTCGTGATCGATTCACGTTGCTAAAATATTAATAATAGCTTCTAATCAAATTTTAAATTATTAAATATTTTACATGTTTAGTGAAAAATCTTATTCCCTTCATATTCCCTTGGCCAGACTGTAATAAGAAGTAAAAACGTTAGAATGGAACGTAATAATACGTATTTCGTATAAATAAAATTATTAAAATTACAAAATATCATGGAAAATCTCAATTTTACGCAAAAAGTAATCTGTCTAATAATTTATTTGTGAATTATAAATGATTTTGATACAGACATTTACTCTTAGTCACTAATGGATTTCTATGTAGGCTACGTAATCGGATTTCCTCCATGTAGTTTCATTTAAGAATTACGTAAAGAGGTCTTCATGAATTAAAATCCTGGAAAACCTCTTTACGTAACACAACTTTTTTAAATGAGTTGAAGGCAAGATAATAGGTTTTATAATAAATTCGCTATAATTAGAAAAAAAATAAATTTAAATTAAAGTCGATTTTCATTTTATAAGTAGAAAAAAGTAATAAGAACTTTTAAGTCTATAATTATTCTTTTTTGGGGCTGCATTTGCAAATTGCAAAGATTTTGTTCACTCTCTTGGAAGCTTAATAACTCATGTGCTTTTTTGTCGAAAATTTCTGAAATTTTACAGGGATATTTGTGTATTAGGGGGATTGATACTATTAAATTTTGGTGGTTAAAGGTCGACGGGTTGGGGAAATAAAGGGGGTGGTGTGTATCTCCAGTAGGATCGGGCTTAATGATGATTGTGCTAGTCGTCAGCATTTACAATATTTTATAAAACCCATCCCTGCAGTAAAAGTTAGTATTTTGCAATTTTATAATAATTAAAAATATAAACGTTTTTAATAATAAAAAAAAATAACAAGGCGTCGCACATGCAGTTTTAAATGTTGACAGAAAAGTCAAGCAACTCATTGCTAGATATTTTGATATAGTAGCATAGAAATTACCAAATGTAAATTCTACATTTTTATTTTGCTTAAAATGAAGAAAATTTGATGTTTTAAACTTTGGTAGCAACCCCTAAATTTCATCTGAATTTGGCCGAATGTTGGGAATTACCTTTTTTAATTACCATTTTAAATATTTAACAAGTTAGACAGGTGCTCCTATGATAACTACAAGTTTTGTTTTTAGCCTCCAATACACATCACTTTAATATGTCTTATATATGTGAGATTAGAGGAATCACGTTGTCATTGGATCTACTCCACCATATTATAGACTTTGAAAATTGTGAAATATTTAAGATTCCACAAAAGAAATAAGGCATTTTCTAATTCGTCCAAAATAAATCTCCTCCAGTTAAATAAAATTCATATATTCAAGTATTTATTTGTCAATTAATGTTGTAAACATACAATAATTTACTGTCTTAAATGTTTGTCCCTAATTTGTTTAACTTGCAAAAGAGTAAAAGTAATTGAAGCGACGGTACTTAATACCTGCAAAAACAGAAATTAATAATTACTTCTATAAATTTGTAAACGATTTTACTTGAAATTTTCTCCATGGAACTTACCTTCAAAGAAGTCTTTCTAGTAATGATAACATCTCCTATCCACTTTAATCCTACTTCTTTTTTAAATCTTATCATTAAAAATTTTACCTGAAATGTATAAAAGCACGAAAAAATTTAATGAATGATTAAACTCACAAATTTCCCATCCTGTATTTTTACATTTATATAAATAGTACGTTATATTCTTTTATGTCTTTATTATTTACACAATTTAAAAATTATTTACAATTTATTATTTATACAAGTCAGCATCTTTCAAGTGCTCATTGCCTCCGTCATATGCCTCTTTCAGGTGGCCAAGCGGTAGTAAAAGATTTTAAAATCGACGGAAAAAAAAACAAAAATAATTATATTATCATAATTATTTAGATCATATTTTAATCAACCCTCCAATGGCCAAATAAATACAGCCACTGAATACTAGTCATGAGTTCACGCTTGACCATATGCAGTTTTCTAAGTTTGCTTCACGTGTTTTATACCTAGTAGAGTTTCTCATATAAACTCCTGGGTGACATCTCCCGTGTGTGGTAGTTGTTCGCCCATAGTATATTGTTCCGCATTTCTATTATATCAAAAATTATCGAGCGTTTTCCTATATAACATTTATGATACAAAAATATATAAACCTTGTATACAATGCCTATAGTCGCTTTACGTTTTCTTTAAAACTTTTTAATTGGAATGTCGATGATTCACTGTTTATTACGGATTAATTATAATATGTTACGAGAAATTATTTATTGTGACATCGTCACAATGCCGGGATGCAATTTTTAATTTACAGTATTTAATTTAAAATGTATGTTCGCCACCTCAAATTAGTACTTAGTGTCTTGCCTCTGTACGTCACAGTTTTCATAGTCTGTAATGAACATTAAACCCAAAATGTTTATTACATGCAGTATTTAACTTGAACAAAATATGAACCATCTATATGGAGCATTAAAAATATAATAATAAATATATTTTTAATAACACTTTTATAATAAATATTAAAAAGCTTTTTAAACATTCAAAATAATTTAACAATTCTAAATCAATTTGTTCAATTTGAATGTGATAAGTTCTGGTGTCGTTTAGGTCGTTTAGGTAAATTTTTTCATGTTTATAGCCGTTGCGGTACATGATAGCGAGGGATCGGAAGTTACAACCATTTATTTATCAAGAATAAAGAAATGGCTAACTTAAAATTGCTTAAGGTACAATCGACTATAAGCTTATAAATAGATCTTTAGTAGACAATATATAGGGAGGTGGAATTAGCAAAAAATTGTTTTATTTTTTGATACAAGTTTAAGTAAGGCAACATGAAGATAATAAGGATTTAGAATAGGAACTGACGTACAACAAAATAAAGTTGAAGCAATGTGTAACCGTGTCTTTGATAGTTTCTGGAAAATCGTGATGATACATGAATGTGTTTCCTTAATGTTCCTATTGGTAAATTTACAGAAAGAGAAAGCTGTTTGATAAATTAGTAGTTGCGAATTACAATTGGTAGATAACCCGCATCGTATAACCCTTCGAATTGAATTTTAAACGCAAAACTCGCGAGCTGTTTGCAGGAAATTACAGAAAAATAATTAATTCTTACTATTTCGGTGTCTTCTTCAGAAAGACGAAATTTTGAAAGTTTTATCGCTACTTTATATAATTGATTCCCCTGTAAATAAAAGGAAATTATTCAGAAATTTATCTTTCATCACTAGAAAATATATCATTTTTAAG